>NC_069006.1:18783938-18786438 GCF_001194135.2 Octopus bimaculoides | reverse complement strand
AAAAATAAGAAAGTAATGTATATTTTAAATAGAGAAAAGGTGGAAGGAAAAGATTATTTCAAGTATGCTAAAGTCTGTTGGTTATGATGACTAATAAGAAGTTGTCTGATCAAGATTACCATAGGCAGAGAGAGAGAGAGAGAGAGAGAGAGAGATCCAAAGAAACAGTGATACATGGAGACAGACACATGTGCATACACACATACATACATACATAATATTTATGTGTGTGTGAGTGTGTGTATATATATATATATATATACATATATATATATATCACACCCAAATATGCTTCCTGCTTTATGTTCTAACCTGCCAGATCCTGCCTATCACACCTATCCTTCAATGCCATTATAAGATATACAATTATATATATATATATATATAGGTGCAGGCATGGTTGTGTGGTAAGAAGTTTGCTTTCCAGCCACATGGTTCCAGGTTCAGTGCCACTGCATGGTGTCTTGAGCAAGTGTCTTCTACTGTAGCCTCAGGCTGACCAAAACCTTGCGAGAGGATGTGATAGCTAGAAACTGAAAGAAGCCTGTCATATGTATGTATATATATATGTGTGTGTGTGTGTGTGTGTGGAGAGAGAGAGAGAGAGAGAGAGAGAGAGAGCCCTGTTGCTTTTCAGAATAGGAAACAAACAAATGCTGCTTCTTTTGATTTAATAGATATATTTAATCCAGATAATATTTCATCTAATTATTGATAACAATCCCATCAATTTGGCAAATTGTTGACTTCTTGTGCATAAAATTCTTCAGGTTTCAAGGCAAAGAAACACTCAATGTCATTTTTAACCTCTTCGCAGTTAATAAATTGACATGGCGATTAACTTTACTAGTTAATAAAGTGTTTTCTCTCTAAATAATGTTGCAATGACTTGAAACAATGAGCAAGGTCAGGAGACTAAAGAGGATGAGGCAAAACTTCCATATTAAGCTGCTATAATCTTTCCTTGAGTGACTTGGGCAAGATGTGATCTTGCATTATTATGTAAGAGCAATACTCTTTTATGATAGGCCAATAATGGGTGCTTCTCTTGTAAATTAATGTACAAAATTTCCAATTGACAACAATGTTTCAACTCATTAATTGTTTTACTTTGGTTTAACATTTCATGATATATGACACTTTTCATATCCAACCAAAAGCAGAGCATAATGTTTTCTAGTTTTAGGATGAATTGTTCTTTTTCATTGGGTGCTAACCATTGTTTGTTTTCATTGGATATGATCATAGAGAATCTACTTTCCATCACTTGTGATGATTCTACCCTAGAAATGTTCAGTAGCAAATCTACTCTTCAATGAAGAGCTGAGGGCAACTCTTTGGTTATGCTGTGAAGCAGTCAGATGGTGGGGCACCTATTGATCAATTTTAGACCCTTTTCTTGGTTCATAAAGGTATTTTATGATCAAAGTGTGATTTAAATTAAACTGTTTTGTTACCTCTCATTCAGATTGCTTTAGATTCTCTTCAACTACAGTTTTCAGAAGCTTGATATTGACAGAACTTGGTTGTTTACATCGAGGGGAATCTGAGAGAAATTTTCCAAGTAAAACTGACCAAACCATCATTGGCATGTCTTGACATATAAAACTTCACTTCTTTTAACAGAACAAGTATTTTTCACTGCTTTCAATACTGAAGAACACTTAACACTTTTGAATTCATACAGCATGCAGTGTGTGATAGAGGCCGGATCAAACTCATTTTAAAAGGATAAAGTCAGTATTAATTTAAGCACTATGGTGTAAAGTGATTTACAAAGAAAGAAAAAATCATTTGTCTGTAAATATTAATGCTTATTTTACCAAGTACTATTGGAAAATTACCCTCAAAGTAACCATGCCAAAATGTGATAGGATTTCCTTTCCAAACTAATACATGCATACATACATACATACATACATGGATGGACAGATGAATCATCACTATTTTTAGCCTGATTTGGACAAGACCTCTTATGGTCTTATAGCCAGATGTCTTTTCTGGAGTCAACCCTTACTAGCATTTGAAGTAAGGCCTATTTTTTTCCTCAACCTTTTCACATTTGTCTGATATTTTTTATCATAGGAGATATAAGTCACTACTACTGAAATGAACCCCTGCCCCCACATACATGCACATGTAAGGATGCACTCACATACAGAGCCATACACACAAATACACACTTCTATCATGGATCTCCATACATCTCCTGTCCACAAAACATCACCTACAAGATATTAGTTGGCTTGAACCTGTAGTAAAAATCCACTTGCACATGTATGAAAAGTGCCATGCAGTGAAATGGAACACCACACCATGTGAATGCAAAGAGAACTTCCCAATCAGACAGCCATATATACACATATACACATACAGACACACACACACACGCGTGTGTGTGTGTGTGTGTGTTCATATATATATATATATATATATATATATGAGATGATAATAAATAACAGAGACCTTTGGCATTATGCTGTGCTTGAGAATATATATA
>NC_069006.1:18782471-18783890 GCF_001194135.2 Octopus bimaculoides | reverse complement strand
TATATATATATATATATATATATATATATATATATATTATACTTGTTTCAGTCCCTGGACTGCAGCCATGCTGGGGCACTGCCTAGAAGGATTTAGGTGAAAATATCAATACCAGCACTAATATTTTTTGAAACCTGGTACTTATTCTATTAGTTGCTTTTGCCAGACCACTACGTTACACGAACATAAACAAACCAACACTGGTTTGTCAAGCAGTGATAGGAGACAGACGCAAGCATCGACACACACACACATGACATACTTCTTTCAGTTTCTATCAAATTCACTCACAAGGCTTCAATCTGTCTGAGGTTATAGCAAAACACATGTGCCCAAGGTGACATGCAGTAGGACTGAAAGCAGAATCATTTGGTTGGGAAGCAAACTTCTTAACCCACAGCCACACCTGCACCTAAAAAGAAGTACAAGGGGGAAGTTTATGAGAATTGAACCTACACCTTCTTTTAACTTAATAGATGTGTTCCTATTACTCCATTGTATGCTTATAAACTTTTTTTACACAGCACTGCATAAACTTGGTTAACATGTGCTTTGCAACATACACACACACGCACTTAACAAAAATATACCAATTTAAAAAATTTATTTCAATAAATGTAATTTTTTTGCCACATATACCACTACCACCACCACCACCACCACCAGTCTCTTGAGATTCTGTTTTTGTCTATATACATAATACGCACCCCCCACACACACTGACATGTTTATGTGTGTATGCGTACATATGTGTACGCATACACCCTATAAGCACTGCTTATTTGTTTACTTGGAAGTTGTGCATGTGTATGTATTCATATAAACACACAGGCATATATATATACATACATATATATGTTCTTTTACTTGTTTCAGTCATTTGACTGCAGCCATGCTGGAGCACTGCCTTTAGTCAAACAAATTGACCCCAGAACTTATTCTTTGTAAGCTAGTACTTATTCTACTGGTCTCTTTTGCTGAACCACTAAGTTATGGGGACATAAACACACCAACATCGGGTGTCAAGCAATGGTGGTGATGACAAACATAGACACACAAATACTGACGAAAAAAAAACTTTGAATGACCTGTCCTTGTTTTCTCATGTTCCTTTTTGTATCATCCAACTGTTTGGATGGTTTGTTGTCGCCTGTCGCGTTCTTGTCCCATTTTTTGTATTCTTTTCATATATATATATATATATATGACGGGCTTCTTTTAGTTACCGTTTACGAGATCCACTCCCAAGGCTTTGGTCAGCCCAAAGCTATAGTAGAAGACATTTTTCCGAGGTGCCACACAGTGGAACTGAACCTTGAACTATGTGGTTGAAAAGCAAGCTTCTTACCACACAGCCACTCCTGTGCCTATCTATCTATCTATCTATCTATCTATCTATCTATCTATCTATCTATCTAT
>NC_069006.1:18779804-18782403 GCF_001194135.2 Octopus bimaculoides | reverse complement strand
ATATATATATATATATATATATATATATATATATATATACATATATATACACACACACATATATATATGTACATATATATATACATATATATACACACACATATATATATGTACATACATTTACACATACACACACACACACACACATATATATACATACATATATATGTATATATATATGTATATATATATATATATATATATATACATATACACAAATGTATATATATGTATATATATATGTATATATATATATATATATATACATATACACAAATATATATACAGGCATATATATGGCTATATGCATATATATGTATACACACACACACACACACACACATATATATGGCTACACAAACTCAGAATTTGGATCTGTTTGTATATCTTTTTGTCTGCCTGTCTATCTCTTTGTACCTCTCTTTCTCTTTCTCTCTCTCACTTTCTCTATATATCAATCTCTCTCTCCTGTCCCTCATCTCTCCATCAACTGCCCTGCATATCCTCCTCCACTCCCACTGCCACATCCTACTACTTCTAAGCTGTTTATCTGTGCTTGCCTCTTTATCTTCCCTTTCTTCTCTTCTGAGAATGTTTACACACATACACATACACACATGCACACGCATATGAGCATACACACACACACACACACACACATGTGTGTATGTATGTGTATGTGTATATGGATATGATACCCCTGCCAATAATTACAACTCAGGGAGGGGCAGTATCTCTACTTTTCAATTCCATATACACACATATATATACATGCATACATATATACTTACATACACGCATACATATGTGTGTGTGAGAGAGGGTGTGTGTGTATGTGTATTAACAGCACTGTCTTGTTGCTGAACACTAGGTCTTCGGATTCAATTATACCACATTCCTTCCTTTAAGTACAATTAGGCCTTTTAAGGTAAAAACCGATATATTTTGTCTTTCTTCTCTTCTTTCAGAATATGCAAAGGAAAAGTGTGAACTACCTTGTATATGTGCATACATATATGTTTGTACGTGTGTGTTTGTATATATGTATCATATCACTTCTCTCTTTCTACTTATATCTCTTTCCCTCCTTCTCTCTATTTAACCATTTATCTGTTTCTCTATTTGTCTGTTTATCAATTTTTGTATGTATGTATGTATCTATTTATTTATTTGTTTGTCTCTTTACTTTGTCTAGCTAACTAGTTTAGCTAGCTAGCTACCAACCCACCTACCTAACTACCTATCCATCTTCTTATCTACTTACCCATGTACCAACTTACCTACCACCCTACCTACATATCCACCCACCTATCTATCTATCTATCTATCTATCTATCTATCTTTTTCTATCTACCCATCCATCTCCCTGTCAATCTGTCCATCCGTCCGTCCATCCATCCATCCATCCATCCGTCTGTTTATCTATCTGTCTATCTCTTTATCTATCTATCTATCTACTTATCTGTCCATCTATTCATTTATCTATCCATCTATTTATCTAATGACCAATTTATCTTCTCTATTTCTATTCCCTTCTACTCTCTCTCTCTCACTCTCTCTCTTTCTCTCTCCACTTCATGATATCTATCTTCCTTCTCCATCACTGTCCACATCATCACTACCCCTAACACCACCTCTTCTGTGCAGAGATGAACTTCTTTCTGTGTATCCCCTCACTTGAAGTGTAATAGGCAACATATATCAAAACTAGCTAGTGGGTGCAGGTGTGGCTGTGTGGTAAGAGCTTTGGTTCCCAACCACAGGGTTCTAGTTTCAGTCCAACTGTGTGGCACTTTGGACAAGTGTCTTCTACTATAGTTGTGAGCCAATTGAAGCCTTGTGAGTGGATTTGGTAGAGGGAAACTGAAAGAAGCCTGTCATATTGTGTGTGTGTGTATGTGTTTGTCCCTCTCCCACCGCTTAACAGCTGGTGTTGGTTTTGGGTTTACCAAAATGATACTAAACTCTCCAAGGCAGTGCCCCAGCATGGCCACAGTCCAAAGACTGAAATAAGAGATAAAAGCTAGGTAGGAGGAGAAATGGGTTGTGGACTACTCAAGTTCACATACAGAGAGAGGGGGGGGAGAGAGAGGGAGAGAGAGGGAGACAGAGAGAGAGAGGGAGTTGAAACAAAATATGTAGTAGCTGGTTGGAGTCAAGTTGTACCTCCCACACACATATACACTTACATAAAACACGTATGCAAGTACAGATGTATGTACATACATACATACATACATAGGTATGTACACTCACGCATAAATGGTAAAGAAAAACTAACTTGTCTTCGCCATCATCATCAACGCCAACCTCACCACCACCATCGTCATCATTATCATCATCACCACTGCCACTACCACCTTCCTCCTCACCATCACCATCATCATCGCCACACCCTCCTCCTCATCACCATTACCACCACCCTCCTCCTTATCATCACCACCACCACCACCACCTTCCTCCTCACCATCATTATCATCATCATCATCACCATCACCACTATACTCCCCCTCATTCTTACCCTGCCCCCTCCTCCTCATCACCATTATCATCATCATATTCAGTGTCTAATTTTGCCTGCCTGCCGAGAGAGAGAGAG
>NC_069006.1:18776859-18779794 GCF_001194135.2 Octopus bimaculoides | reverse complement strand
CCCTGCCCCCTCCTCCTCATCACCATTATCATCATCATATTCAGTGTCTAATTTTGCCTGCCTGCCGAGAGAGAGAGAGAGAGAGAGTGTGTGTGTGTGTGTAGTTCAACATCAGCTGGTTGTAAAGGTAGATGTTTCAAAAGTATTCTTTCATGCAGTCTTCTTATGTTTTCTCTCTTGTCATGTGCTTGCTTCTCTTCCATCTTGTAACTATTCCTCTCCACCACACTCACAGCCACTACCACCACCACCACCACTACCTTTTTTGCTCCATCATCAACAATTTATATCCTTTTTCCCTCACACACTCTCTCTCTCTCTCTCTCTCTCACTTCCTTTCTTCCTCTTACTCTTTTGGTCTTTCTCATTTTCTCTCTCTGTCATTTGCTTTCTTCTCTTCTGTCTTATTCTTCCTCTATATCAACATCATTACTACCACCACCATCACCACTGCCACCCATACCTCCAGCTCCTCTGTTCTTACTACATTAGATATTCTTCATCCTCTCTCTCTCTCTCTCTCTCTCTCTCTCTCTCTCTCTCTCTCTCTCTCTCTCTCTATCTCTCTCTCTATCTTTTTATCTAGCTAGCTATCTGTGTGTGTGCGTTTGTGTTTCTGTCTGTCTATTTATCTGTCTATCTATCTATCCATCCATCCAACCATCTATCTATCTTTATATATATATATATATATATATATATATATATCCTTCTGTCTCTTTGTTTACTGCCTTTTTACCTCAGTACATGTGCATAACATATGTACATACATACATGTACACATATACACTACACAAATGTGCACATGCATATACATACAAACTCTCACGCAGAGACACATACACACAAGCACATACATATACAAGTTGCCTGACCAGATAGTGAAGATGATGATGATGAGAAACCCACCGTAAGCAGTGCTACAGCATGGTCTTAATCCAATGACTAAAATGACTAAAAAATTTTTTTAAATATGGACAAGAAGAATCTGTAGAGTGAGGATAGTGTTAAGATGTGAGGAAACTGTTCCCTTGGAGTGAACAGCTGAGCTCAACACAGTAAATCAGAGATTTTGAATCTGTATGTTACTACATTTTAGTGTGTTAGAGATAATCTTGAGATTTGTCATAAAATCAAGTCATATTGAGTCAATTTTTACCAATATCACTACCACCATCATCATCATCATCATTTAATGTTCATTCCTCCATGTTTGCATGAGTCAGATGGAATTTGCTGAGGTGGGTTTTCTACTGGCAGATACCCTTCCTGTCATTCAACCCTTACCTGTTTTGAAGTAAGGCAATATTTCCCCATGATCAGACATGTTTTCAAGGGATGTTGGAAAGGAAGGACACTGCATGTATGATGATGACAAACATTTACAACAAACACTTGAAGTCAAGGCAAGAAGACAAACACACACACACATGTATGTAGTATGGTGTAAAATTGAAATTGCGTTAGCTCAGTAACATGTGTGTGTGTATGATGGATTTCTATCAGTTTCTACTCACCAGAAACACTCATAAGGTTTTGGTCAGTTCAGGGCTATTGTAGAATATATTTGCTGAAGGTGCTATGCTGTGGGACTGTGGTTGTGGTTGGGAAGCAAACTTCTTACCACACAGCCATACCTGTGCCTATAGCCACGTTAGCACTTATATTTCAGAAATGCTGTCTCTACTGTTAGATTTGATCAGTGACATGTGATATGATGTTTAATTGCTTGCAAAATTTAATGAGAAAAACTTTGGTTATACAAAAGTTGTTAATGTGAACATTCTGGAAAGATTTGTTTTAAACCAGCAACAACTATAGTAGTTGTTGTTGTTGCTATTTAGTACCAGGTGAGCCCTGCTTCAACTGATCTAAGATCAAAGATGTTCTTTTATTATCTGTTTATAATATCTGTAAGTCTATCAAACAGACATAGAGATTGATAGACAGACAGACACAAACAAAGAAGATGGATAAATATTATAAACCGATAACAGATAGATATTATATGCCTATTAGACAAGTCAATGAATACATAGACAACCAGTCAAGCAGGAAGGCAAGACATTATAGACAGATAACAGAAATTTGAGGGAAGGGAGCCAGTCCATTATATCAACCTCAGTGCTCAACTGGTACCTAATTTATCAACCTTGAAAGAATGAAAGACAAGGTTAACCTAGGTGGAATTTGAACCTAGAATGTGAAGTTGGAAGAAATAGCTCTAAGAATTTTCTCTGACAGGCTAATAATTCTGCTAGCTAATAATAATAAAAATAATTCTTTCAAATTTCAGCACAAGATCAGCAATCTGTGAATGGGTAATCGATTACATTAATCCCCTTGTACTCAACTGGTTCTTGATTTTATCAACCCTGAAAGGATGAAAGGCAAAATTGATCTTGGCTGGATTTGAACTCTGATTGCAATATTCTTTTGAAAAGCAGCTCCTACTTCTATGAGTTCTAATAGGCTAGTCCAGGTGTTTGGCAATCCCTGAAGGTTAAAAGGTTGAAACTAACCCTAGAAAATGGAAGCAATGTTTTGTGTTACATCTGCTTTTGAGTATGGTCTGGCAGATAGTCCAGAGAACAGCTGTAAGAAAATGTAAATATTTATCTTAATCTCATAGTGTTCACTTTGTGCTCATCATGTTCCCAACTTTGGTGACTAATCATGTTGTTTATCCAGTATTTACAACACTCACACATGCATTCATGCATATACATACACATCCTTTGCTACTATTTGAACCTGTTTCCTTTATAGCTCTAGTAGTTTTTGTATCGAGAAACTTTAATCATATGATTTTCCATCTACAAAGTTAAAGGTCACAAATGCCAGATAGTTACCTTTTTAATTGATGATACAGAGACACATACACATACATGCATATATATATATATATATATATATATATATATATATATATATA
>NC_069006.1:18775043-18776743 GCF_001194135.2 Octopus bimaculoides | reverse complement strand
ATACATATATATATATATATATATAGGGAGAGAGAGAGAGAGAGAGAGAGACATGCAAATTGATATTTCCCAGATGGGTTGTGCTACAGTTCTAAACATCTTACACATCCCTTCCCCACCCATTATGAAATTCCCCACCCCCAACCGCCAACTATCTCTATATACATTTGTGTTAAGGTTATCATCTCCTCCATGCCAATGCCAAAGGAAGCTCTTCTAGACGAGACTGTTCCCTTCAAAGAAAGACCCCAGATATTTTCGTGCTTCCCTAAACATACATCAGGTGATTTACTCACACAGAACACCTGTGTAAATAAAATACTATGTGTATTTAGTATTTACGTCATTCACTAACCTTTTTTTTTTAAGCCAAAGATGGCTAGTACTATAGTTTGAGGGGTTACTTTACTTATTGCTATCCCAGGTCAGCCCTAATCAAGAGGACTAAGATTTGCTTTTAAATGCATGTTCCTTCCCTGGTGGTGAATTTGTTATTAAAGGGGAGAGGATTTCTTCTTGGTTACACCAAGTTGAAGACAATGCATATCTAGTTTTGATTGGATGCAGTTTAAAATTATACCCAGAACAATATGACTATGTAGGTAAAAGAGGGATCACAATAACCATAACATTTGCAGGATCTCTAAGTCTGGTGAATGTGGGGTAGGGAAAAAAGAAGAATAAACCTGTGCCTTTTCATTTTTATGTTCTTTTACCTGTTTCATTCATTGGACAGTGGTCATGCAGGGAGATCCCTTTGAAGAGTTTAGTTGAATGAATCAACTCCTGCACTTATTCTTTATTTTTAAGTCTAGTCCTTATTCTATTGATCTCTTTTACTGAACTGCTAAGTTATGGGAACAACAACCAATACATGTTATTGAGCAAAAGCATGCAAACACACACATACACACACACCACCACCATCATCATTTAATGTCCATTTAAGAAGGCAAGGGATGGATGATTTGACAGGATCTGGTAAGTTACAGGGCTATGTCATGCTTCAATGTCAGGTTTGGCATAGTTTCTAATGACAATCACTTCACGGTGTGTGTGTGTATCTATACCTATATATATATATATATATATATATATATATATATATATATATATATATATATATATATACGACAGCAATTTTTCAAGCAATTTTTATTCACCAAATTCACCCATAATCCATCGGTCAAACCAGGGCTATAGTAGAAACAATTGTTCAAGGAGCTTTACAGTGAGACTGGGGACTGAACCTGAAACCATGTGGTTGCAGAATGAACTTCTTAATTGCACATTCATTTTATAGGAATTTTTTGTTTATATTTACAGGAAGACACTTACAGCTTCCGGTCAGAGTCAACAGTTAAATCTCCCCATTCAGGCAGATTACTCAAGCAATTCACAGCATCAGCAAGTAAAGAAAAGGAACTTGCTCAAGGGCTGAGAGCTGCTGTTGAGAAAAAATTCAAGATGACATCTTACAGTAACATTGATGATGAAGATCAATTGGAGAAGATCGTAAGGGAAATTCTGTTCTATTACTTATGATTATGTTGTGTTAATTCATCAGAGTGACAAGGACCATCTAGTCAACCTTAAGAGTGATTGATGACTTGCATGGGGACTAGGCGCAATTGTGCCTTATATAGACACAAGCATCACTGTGTGTGTATATATATATATATATATATATATATATATAT
>NC_069006.1:18769890-18774806 GCF_001194135.2 Octopus bimaculoides | reverse complement strand
ATCGATGAAAAGCTCAATTTAATTTTAATTTTTTATAAATTGATTTTAATTGAGTTTTTTACCTGTAATTTTGGATTTTGTCCCTAATATTATTATATATGTATATATATATATATATATATATATATATATATTAAAGATATTTATGGCTGGTCTATAGGCTTACCCAGGATTTTGCACCCGTAAAGCCCTTAGCTTTACAGCAACTCTTCAGACCCTAATAGCCGGTGGTGAAGAGACGCTGTAAAGCTAAGTGCTTTATGGACGCGAAACCCAGGGTAACCCCATAGACCAGCCATAACTATCTGTACCTAATTACTCTAATGCTCTATTACTAACTATGCTTCTCTTTCGAATTTGTGATCTGTTGATGATCCATATATATATGTGTGTGTGTACATGCATACGCACACACGCACATATATAAAGTATGTATTTATTATAATGAGAAACAGAAAACCACCTGGAGGGCAGTGTTTTTACTGGTAATAATAATAATAATTGAAAGTCTTCAATTACGTTTCCTGTTGTGGAACTAAACAAGAAAAAATGTGTATGTATGTACAAATGTGTATGTATATGTGAATGTGTGTGTGTGTGTTAGCAGCAGTCAAGAAACTTGTTTGTATACTTTCTGTTCTGGTTCCGCCTGATACAAGAACTCTTATCAAATGAAGTCTTCGAGTCTTCCAAGAATAGCTCTCAGCTTGATCGACGCATAATAATGATACTACACTGGCTTAGAATTATATTCCGCCTTCTAATAATAGCAAGTTTAAAACTAAAGGCAAACTGGGCGCCTGCTTTCCTAGTCAAATTATCATCTCTCATCCCTCTTTCTCTCTCATCACTCTCCATCTCTCTCACTTTCTCTCTCCCTGTCTCTCTTTCCATTCTCAATTCTGGGTATTGGATAACTTGTCGCAAGTTTATCCTTGTTTGCAACAGAAGTAGCTAGTAGGTAACATTAGCCTCATCCTGTCGTTATGAGTGAGTGGCTCTCAGAAGCTCTGGTGTTGAAATTATATCAAAGTTTCTTTGTTTAACCCTTTCAAGCGATTTTTCATTTGGTTAAAAGATGACAGAGTGTGAAGCTCAGATTGCTGTCAGATAGATTCTTAATTTAAATAAATATATTAACAAGCATTACACAACATATTAGATTCTTCCTTTCATTCCTCTGTGTGTGTGCATGCATGCATGCGCGCGTGCGTGCGTGTAGGCGCAGGTGCGGTTGTGTGTTAAAAGGTTTGCTTCCCAACCACAAAACTCCGGGTTCAGTCTCACTGCATGGCCCCTTGAGCAAGTGTCTTCTGCTACTGTCCCTGGGTGGACCAAATTGTGAATGAATTTGGTAGGAAGAAACGGAATGAAGCGCGTTGTGTGTGTGTGCGAATGCATATGTTTCCCACCACTGACAAGTACTAGTTGAGTACTGGGTGTCGATGTAATCGACTTGCCCCTTCTTCCAAAATTTCAGGCCTTGTGCCTAAAGTAGAAAGGATTATTATTATTATTATTATCTACCTATCCATCTTCATCCACTTTTCCTGGAAAGGTAGTGGGGCGGGGCAGAGTCCCGAGGCACCTCGACCATAGGGTCCTTCTGAATTTAAATCCTGCCAGATTTGGCAACTTCTTGGCAGACATCTACCGCAACTGATAGCAGAATAGGAGAATTCCTAGTGCTATGAGTCGAGGAGTTGTAACGCTGCTAAAAATGGACGTCGACAAAGGGACATGCTAGGTAATTTGTGGCGCATAATTCTGCTAAACAGAGCTAAGGTTTTGGCCAAGGCATTAGCATAAAGATTGGCACTTGTTGTCAGTAGCTGGTTAGGGGAGCTTGAATGTGCGTGGTCCTGAACAGGCCGATCCACAACAACTTGTCAGCTTATGCAATACATAATAGAATGTAGGAACTAAAAAAGCTGGCTTCGGCGGGGCTCTGATCAATTTTGGATTAATCTAAAACGTTAGAGAGGGTCGACCATATTTCCTTGAAAATCAATAAGGTTCAGACCCATTTTCAGTTGTTGGATTGCAGAAATGCACAGTGGTACCTGCTCAATGGTCAAAGTAAACTACCACCTATCGGAACCATTTTGTATTGCACACTCGGTCCGTCAGGGCTACTCGTTCTGACTTCTTCTGTACTTGCAGGCCCTGAAGTTATACTGCGGAAATTGGAACAATTCAGGTGATCCCTTCCGAACTGAGAGAGCATTGTTGGCTTACGCAGATGACGTCATTGCAATGATGTCAAATGCCTCCAAAGCAGAGATGGTTGATGCCATTCTACAGGAATACTAGTCGGTGAGAGGAGCCAAGATCATCTGCTTAGGGTTTGATTTGGTCCCAACTTCCAAGTGGATAAGAACTCAGATAAGGTGACGATCCGGGTGGCCAGTCTTACACAGAAATGGGCAGAGAGAAAGCTGTTCTTAAAAGGACGGGCTGAGGGGGAAAATACCCACATTGCTCCCTTTATTATTTATTGCCTGACCACACCCGAAACGGTTCCTAGCCGGTGAATGAGGCACATCTTTCAGTAATACCTCGTTTTATGAGGACTCGCTTTATGAAACCCCAAGTTTACGAGTTTTATTTTATGATAAATATAAAGATCCAAATTTTGAAAGAAGTGCAAAAGTTTCTACTACGATAACAAGCTTCTGCGTGTTACCGGGAATTTTATAGAGAGCAAAAAAAAGCCTCTTCTAAGCTAACAACTCTAGACTTGTTTTTTAAAATGAAATCTACAAGTCCGTCTACGAGTGCTGTGAATCGGCGATCACGTCTGCAAGTGATGGTGTGCGCGAGTCTAGTGCGAGTGAAAGTGATTCAGAAAACGAATATAATAATATTTTTTACTATAAATGATCATGACATTTTCTCTTACTTTACATAAAATATTCTTAACATGCTACTATTGTTTTATTGCCATTTATTTACGAGTATTATAAATTTTATAGGTAAAATATTTTTCTGGGAACGAACTACGATTTATAACATTGTTACTATGGGGTATTATTGCTCTGGTTTATGAGTTTTCGGGAACAAATTAACTCGTATATCGAGGCTATACTGCGTATATATATATATGCGCACACACACAGACATACACTTACACACTCTTGTGTGTGTGTGTGTGTGTGTGTGTGTACACGCTCGCACACAGAGGCATACCTCAACTTACGTCGAGTAAGGTTTTTTTCTTTTTTTACTTTGTCATTTTTTTAAAGGCATAAACCTCAACTTCAGTCGATTTAATTCACTTTACGTCAGTCTCAGAGAACGTATTAAAAGCATAAAAATGAAAACATCAGCTAAAAACCAATACAGAAGTGGAAAATCAAACAGAATACGTATGAAAATAAGTACGAATCATTTGTTAAAACAGATATAAGCTAATAAATATTTTTTAATGGTTTTTTTTTTCCTGTTACGTCATTTCCGAGTTAAGTCGCACGTCTACCTTGGTACTAATTGCGACGTAAGTTGAGGTATGTCTGCATACGTACACACATACATGTATACATACATATGCACACATGTATATATATGTATGTATGAAAGAGAGAGAGAGAGGTGTGTATCTGTGTGCAAAAATACCAATAAAAAACACATAAGTCCAAGGGTCTGTCATGAAAAGGAAAAAAGTTAGAAGCATAATGTTTCGTGTGTGTGTGTGTGTGTATACACGCGCACACACACACATACACCCACATGCGCACATCTTGATATTGTGATACTAATCGAGAAATGCCTGCGTCCGAGCGCCATTTCTTTGATAATATCAACAAACAACGAAGTTTGTTTGCTGTATAATCAAAATGTAATGGGAAACTATAGCAGTTGACAGGATTCCTGGGAGATGGGTAAGAGTATTCCATTTTTAATGCCTGTGTGTTTCTGTCTGTCACTGAATATCTTGCTTAAGAGCTCACTCAGGAAGCTTATAGACAGACTGACCGATTGATAGACAAATAAGACAAGCGGATAGATAGATAGATGGACAGACAGAAGAATGAACGGACGGATGGACAGACAGACAAATAGACTGACAGCTAAATAAACAAGTGAATAGACAGAGAGAAGACAGACAGACAGAGAGAAGACAGACAGACAGACTAATCGATCGTAGATGTGTAGAACTCGAAGTAGCAACAGGAGAAAATCATTAGCATACTGCTTTCTTTCTTTGTTTTTGTTTGCCTCTAGAATAGCCGTGTGTGTGTGTGTGTGTGCACGCACGCATGGTGTGACAAGAAGTTTATTTTCCAGCTACATGATTCTCTGTTCAATCCCGCTGTGTGGTATCTTGAGCAAGTGTCTTCTGCTAATACCCCAGGTCAACCAAACCCTTCTGAGAGCATTTGGTACACAGAAACAGAAAGGAGCCCGTCCTATGTGTATGTGTCTTGTGTATAAGAAAGACACAGAAACTAAATCTTATATGTATAATGTTGATGTGTTTCTGTGTATGTTGTTGTCACAGATCACATATGTGTGGTTGTGTGTGTTTTTACGTTTCTATGTTATGAAAAATATATTAGAGGTAGAGGGATACAAGAAAACTATTAAATGGGAGAGAGGAAGACGAAAGAAAACTTTGTATGTATCACTTTCTCTCTCACACTCTTACTCTCTATATTTTATGTTGAGCGTGTGATCGATGAACGCCGCTTCAGGTAGAAGGGAAGAAATATATAACTTGCTAGAAACAACAGCGAAATCTCCCATAAATCACACAAAGTAAACAGAATTTTAAAAATCTAATTACTGCACTGGAAAGTTCAGATCGAGAAAATTCCATTGATGTAAAAAATTTTACAAAAAAGTGGAAAATGTGGATTTCTATAAACTTTTAAAAAGGCTTCACACAGACACACAACTTCAGCTTTATATATTAA
>NC_069006.1:18765323-18769817 GCF_001194135.2 Octopus bimaculoides | reverse complement strand
TATATATATATATATATGACAAGCTTTTTTCAGTTTCTGCCTACCTAAAATCCACTCACAAGGCTTTGATTGGCCCAAGGCTATAATAGAAGACACTTGCCCAAAATGCTACACAGTGGGACTGAACCCAGAACCATGTGGTTGGGAAGCAAGCTTCTTAATATACAGCTGTGCCTGTGCCTATAAATATCGTTTATTTAATGATGCTGCAATAAAAGATAAAATTTTCACAGATTGAACGATTTTGCTCATACATCTTCTGGGCCAAACTGGCCTAGGGCTAAACTATTGTTTCTGAATTAGCATTGAAGCCATAGTAGTGGTGATGTCAGTACTGTGGTTTGGCACAAAGGCTGAGGCAGTGACAGCATTAGCAGTGTTGCTGATGGCACAGTTGGTGTGCATGGCTTTCGAAGTCCAGCCATGTGGAAAGTTTGAGTCAGGTGAATGTAATGGAGAACTCTCAGCATTTGGAATGCACACCCACTGTACATGCTCAGATGGGTAATTGTGCAGGAAAAACTGAGGAAGATTAAAGACAGGCGCTATGCTGGACAAACCTCCAAGATGTGTTTACTGGCATGGACGGTTGTCAGTCGACATTGTAGGAGAAAAATACTTCAAAAGAAGATTATTTGGAAGAATACCATGTATTTCTTTGGAAGAAGGATGTATCAGGTGCAAGTTTGAGATGAAAAAGACGAATTCTAGAAGTTCACTTGAATCACCAATTTTTAGTGAAGATGCAAGCGAAGACTGCAATTCTTTTAGCTCGGGGTGACCAATTTTTAGTGCACGTCAGGCCAAGAGTTTCTTAGGGTCGTCAGGGTCACCAATTTTTAGTAGATGTTGGGGTCACCAATTTTTAGTGAATAGGCACTAAAATAATATCTGACTTTTTATAACAGCAGTGGTATAATACCTTGTAATGCAATAATAGACAATGTTCAGAAGGTTTAATAGAACATAGTAATTTATTATAACATCCTCTTAGCATTAAATCAAGGTTTACTTGACAGCATACAGGGTATAGCATTGAGAGGTATGGTATAAGAGTGTCCTAAGTGAATAAAAGAAAAGTTTGAACTACTTGTTATAGAGCACAAATCCAGAAAAGGTGTGTGCTATAATTCACATGTATCACTCACTGTTACTGTATATTGTAGAATGTGAACAGGATAAATGTTCCAACAGTTCATAAATAGTCATTTAGTTCTAGAGTGTTTCTTCTTTCGATATTGTCCACATGGTGGAGTTGAGTTCTGATAGCGACATGACAAATTACATCTGACTTTCTAGGAGGCTTGGCTCGGACTGATTAAGACTTTCCCATGATTTAGTGACAGGCAGCAGCGTGTATCTATGCACAATGCAAAGCAGTTGGCTGAACCAACCAAATTACGCACAGCCAGATAACAGTTCTGCGAAAGGGAAATAGTGCTCCTACAAACTTATTATTTTTAAGTCTGGTACTTATTCTAGCAGTTTCTTTTAACAAACTAGTAAATTATGGGAACATAAACAAACCATCACTAGTTGTTAGATGGGTGTTGGGGACAAACATAGACACACACACATACACACAGTCAATGGGCTTCTTTCAGTTTCCATCTAACAAATCCATTTACAAGGCTTTGATCAGATCATGACTATAGTAGAAGACACTTGCCCAAGGTGTCACACTGTGGGACAGAACCTAGAACGATGTGGTTGGGAAGCAAACTTCTTACCTCACAGCCACATTCACAATATTTTGAATTAATCATGCATTATCTTGTAGCTTTAAAATTTCAATGCTGTGACTGTTTAATTTTAGAATGACATTGTAGGGTAGGTGTAAGAGGTAGGATCTGGTTGGTTTGAACATAAAACAGGGAGGATATTTGGGCCAGATATAGCTATTTTAAATGCTAAAAGATTAGAGGTGCTCCAACACTCAACATCCAATCTGTAATTTAGACATTGTGCACCTTGGACTACATTAGCTAATGTGTCCTTCATTGATACTATTTTGTTCCAGATCATCCCTGATCCAGTAGAGCTATGATCACAGCCATGACAACCCAACCTTTTATTCAAATGCAGTATATTTTGGGCTATATTATCTAATGTACCCTTTCAACTCCCCTAAGAAAGCACAGAACTTAATGGTCAGAATATCTGCCTTCTCCCACTGGCTTGTATCAAACTTTTGTCACTGACTGGTCAATTAGTTTTATTGGATCTTGGTTTTCTTCTGTTTCAGTTGGAGAAAGTGGACAACTTTGAAGAACGGAAGAAGATTCGTGCACGACTTCGGGAAATTAGAGAAAAGCAGATGAGTAAGTATAGCTTGACAATTATATAACTGTATTTATTGATGTTGTAGTTGTTATTGTTAGTGGTGGTAGTGGTAGTAGTGGTGGTGATGGTGGAGATTGTAATGTTCTTGATGTTAGTGGTACTGCATTGTTGTTATGTTTGTGGTAGGTGTTAAGTTGTCATTGTTCTAGAAGTAGTAGTAGTTGGTGTTGTTGCTGTTATCCTAGCAGCAGCAGTAGTAGTAGTTGTAGTCATTGTCAGTTATGCCAGTATCACCACCACCACCACCACCATACTGCCTCCACTACCTCTACCACTCAATGTGGTAATAATGAAAAATTTGTTGAATTTACAAAGCCGTTTCAAATTAATAATGATTTCAGTTGCCATCTGTGTCACCATGTGGTACCTGTTTACAATTACGTGGACTGTGTACAGCAGTACTGTTAAGTCGATTGAGTAGCTAGGTAGGTGGACAGTAGAATAGATAACACAGACGGTAGATACTGTGACTACACAGAAACCAGCTGTTTGTTAATGAGATACCTAATTACCATTAAAAAGATTTGATTGTAACCAGGTAGCCAGTTATATCAACAATACAGATAAATAGATGGTTCAGTAATATAACTAGTAGCTGTAGGTAACCAATCCACTATAACCAAACAGTACAGAAATATAACTAGGTAACCAATCCACTATAACCAGCGTTGGATTAACCATTAAGCAAAATAAGCATGTGATTAGGGTTTCAAGTGAAGGAAGGCACCACAGAAATGGTAAATGGTTTACAGCACAAAAGAAATCACTTTAAACTTGCTAAAATAATACCCGAGATGTCTTCTCTCTAGTAAGTATAGAAGCAGATATGTTACATAAGATGAATTTTGAGGATCTGATCAAAGATTTTGCAATTAAAAAAAGGAGGAAAAACCCTTTCAGATATAAATAAAGTGGAAGTATGCAAAAATAAACATTATTTTCCATCTTACTGTTAGTTTTGTTTCATTTTGAAAAATAAAAATTTATTTTATGGTTTATATTTGTTTATATTTTGAATTATATATTGGGGCACTGAAATCTTTTAAGTGCTTTGGGCCTCTATAGGTTCTAAGCACTTAATATTAATTATATACATCCCATTACATACACACATACAAAGCACAAATGTGTACACACACATACACTGTAGTGTAACCTAAATGATTAACAGCTTGGCTTCTTTACCATGGGAAGTATCCATGAAAGAGTAATTCCTCTTTTCAACTTTTAAGGGGTCCAGCTATGGATTTGTGGTGATCATGACTTGCTCAAGAAAACATTGATAAAGAGCTAAGTGACCCTCGAGTCTTGCGTAGTAATTTGCTCCTTCAAAAGTTCTATGGTATTGTTGTTATTTAAACCCAGATCTGTCCTGGACCTGTGGATCTGTTATCAAGCACAGCCTATTATTTGTTCAGAAATAGCATACCTAAGACTATATCATAATTCAATATGTACTTTCTTACAACTCTATGATACAAGGGAGATTTTGCTGTTATTTTTAGCAGGTTGAGCAACCATATAGAGATCTCCTTTCCCCTATCCTAGGAGGTCATCTAGTATATGACGTATACTTCATCAGAAGAACTGACTGGCCATTGTTCCAAAGATATATGTCAGCTGTTAGAAATAAGATGAGTCAGTAGATTCTAGTTTGCTGAAATATAGGTGAAAAAAAATATCGTTTCAAGAATTTATCAGTGTTTGAAGAATTGGTTTATTGTACCTTTTTACTCTGGATTTACTCCCATACTGCATTCTTTTCTTACCACACACACACATGTGAGGTGAGAATTCTGTTTATTTATATATATTTTTAGAACAATACTATGCTAACGAGCGAAATCTAGATTTATTCTAGTAATCGCGAAATCGGTCGATACATAGTTAAGTTTTTTAAAAGAAAGTTGGTCGTCTTCTGTTTGGTTGTTATTCCTCGCATTCGGTACTAAATGTGGTTATTTTGAGAAGTCCACTGTGTGGCATTATTATTTTTTCTGTAGTAATGCCCATTATATAAATATAAACAAATAATTATATTCTTGGGAATAGAAATTTCCCTTATGAATTTTTTTACACACTGGCTTCTTGATAAAATTCTTGTAAAAGAGTTTTATCCCCTTTTGAATTTATTAATCAAAAATATATATA
>NC_069006.1:18741947-18765154 GCF_001194135.2 Octopus bimaculoides | reverse complement strand
TGTATATATATATGTATCAAACTAATGAAGGAACATCTACATTGTAGCTAATCTTGGATAAATAATAATTATGAGATTTCTTTGATATCACAGCATATGAGTTGGTATCAAAAGATTTAAACCATATTTCCTAATTACCAACAATCCTAAATACATTCTTTTAGTTTTGGGTCTTCAATCAGAGTTTAACAAAGTCTGTAGCAAAAAAAAAAAAAAAAAAAGGTTATGTCAGCTTTGTAAAATCGTTTTTCTCTGCAGGTTTGTTTTAATTTTCTAAATCTTCCATTGCAGGAAATGAAAGATCCAAATTTGATTTTAAAATATTGATTGATATCTACAAAGTTTACAGTCTCAAAGATTTCTTGGTTACTTTAGAGAAATTTTTACCATAAATATTCTTAAGGATTCTGACAAGAGACTCTGCTAAATCTTTATTGTTTATTCCCAGTTGCTTTATCCCTTACAAGTGGTAGGTAACAGTGATTAATTGTTGGTATTAGTCGCCTATCACCCTCTATTTCTCCCTCACTCATTTTCTCTCTGTTTTTCTTTCTCCACATATATATATAGTTATATGTAAAGGTGAGATCTAAGGATCCAGGTGTAGGAAATTAGTAAGTCTCAAGCAGAAGGTATAAAAAACAACTTTCAGGAACAATAGTGGTTTATTAACGCAGAAGGTTGTAAATTTTTTATGAGTGATAGAAGCAATATTAGTTAAAAATAACACCCTGTGTATCATACTTAAAGCCGATACTTTTTTGAAAGCTTAATAAAGATTTATATTTAATGCATTCATGTACACCCAGATAAGAGAAAACCTTTGCTGTGGTAACTGTTATAGAGGAGATAGTCTCCTTGGAGACTACCATCAAACAGGAGGGTTTCAGACACTTTTTCCCACTATAGAAATACTATTAAGGATGAGCTAATGAATATATATATATATATATATATATACTCTCTTACTTGTTTCAGTCATTTGACTGTGGCCATGCTGGAGCACTGCCTTTAGTCGAGCTAATCGACCCCAGGACTTATTCTTTGTAAGCCTAGTACTTATTCTATTGGTCTCTTTTTGCCCAACCGCTAAGTTACGGGGACGTAAACACACCAGCATCGGCTGTCAAGCGATGGTGGGGGGACAAACACAGACACACATACATATATATATACATATATACGACGGGCTTCTTTCAGTTTCCGTCTACCAAATCCACTCACAAGGCTTTGGTCGGCCCGAGGCTATAGTAGAAGACACTTGCCCAAGGTGCAACACAGTGGGACTGAACTCGGAACCATGTGGTTGGTAAGCAAGCTACTTACCACACAGCCACTCCTGCGCCTATATATATATATATATATATAAATGAGAAAGAGAATGGGAGAGAGAAAGAGGGAGGGAAGATTTGTCTAAGATTTCATCTATATCTTTTCTCACCAGTTACTAATATATTTCCAAATTAATCATACAATTATCCAAACCCTACAGCCTTTCACTCTTCATGCCCCTTATGTAATTCTCATAAAAATCTGCTTAAAAATAAAAAAAATTAAGAAAGGCTACAAATTAACCATTGTTTTTGTTTTTGCTCATTAATTCCTCTTAAAACAGAGGAATGGGAAGAGAAGCGCCGTGAGAATGAAAAACTTGCAGACAATGCTCTTAAAGAAAAGGTGAAACGGGCAGATGAGGAGAAGCAGAGGGTTCTGCAACAGTTCAAGGAAAATGCCAGCTTGACCAAAGACATGGAAGATCTACGCCTGAAGGCATCACAGTCTGGCTTGAAGGACCGGCAGCGTATGGCTGATGAGGAGAAAAAGAGGAAGCTGGAAGCTTTCGACCAGCTTGCGAAGAAGGACAATGTGACCACAACCACAACTACAGAAACAAGTGGAGGTAGGATTCCTGGCGCATGACAGACATTCCCCACTCCCCACCACCATCGCCGTCTGCACAAAAGAAAGAAAAAGAAGAAATAATAAATAAGCAAATAAATTAATAAAATAAACTATGCTGCACATTTTCTGCTATTGCTCTACACTGCCTGTTGCTGCAGATTGCTGATGTTATGATGGGCTGATCGTTTTCTGCTTCAGAGTTTGTTATGTTGATGATGATGAGGAGGGGGAAAAGGACGAGGAGGAGGTTTACAAAGGCAAAAACAAAAAAAAAAAAAAAAAAAAAAAAAAAAAAAAAAAAAAGAAAACTGATAACTGCTTACTAATATCTAAACACACCTGCAGAACTATGGAAAAGAATGTGCATATGTGTGAGTGGGTGGGTGAGTGTGGGTATGTGTGTGCTTGTATGTGCATGAGTGTACGTGCATAGTATATGAGGTATTTTATGCATATATAATTCTATGTATCTAGTCATGCATATATATATATATGTACACACACATGTATACACACACACACACACACACACACATATATATATATATATATACACACACACACACACACAAACATATATATATATATATCTGCAACCGTGTACGACATGTATATATAGATGTATGTATTATATGTATATAATGCATAAAGCTATCTTCTCATAAATATTTATATAATTATAATTAGGTATATAATTACTACATACTTACACACACACACACACACACACGAATCAGCGTCTGTAATACTTTGAACGTTATATTCTACAGACATATTCAATATTAATGTAACCTTCAAGTGGAATCAACTTGGCTCAGTAATATGTGCAACAAGGCTGGACGTTTGAATTACAGGTACACTCCAGTTAAAAGGATAGCCTTCCAAGCAGCTTCCATCTTACCAGTTTCACTCATAAGGCTTGGGTTGACCCAAGGCTATGGGAAAGGACGCCTGCCTAAGGTGCCATGAAGTGGAATTGAACCTGGGACCTTGAGATTGCAAGTGAACATTCTAACTATTCAGCTACGCTGAGTTCACATATATACACGAGCAGATCTACATATGCATACATGCACATACACATGCACACATACATACACACATTCTCACTCATGCATGAATACATATACACGTGTATATATGCACATACACACACAAAAATATACACACTCACCCACACACACATCCACATATACTCACACATGAACACTTATACATAAAGACATATATGCACTTTAAACACATATATACTCTTGTGCATAAGTACACACATGTACATTGCATACATTTACAGTTATGCATACATGCATATATGTGCATGTATATAAATGTGCACACACACTCACCCACTTACACATTCCTACACACATTTATACAATATTTACTCTCATACACATCTCAAATTTAAATAGACACCATTACTTTTGAAAAATTGATTTCGTGAAACAAAATGTCAATTGACGTATTTAGATACTTAGTCTAGTATTTAGTAGACATGCCTTGTGCAGTTTTTAATTATCTAACCCATTTGTGTATCACACTCAGGAGTAGTGACTGCACAGATAACAACAGTATGTAGGGGTGTCTATTTACTTTTTGAGCTGTCAGTGTGCGTATACAAACAACACATGCATAAATGCACAGATGAATGCATACATGCAATTATTGGCCAGTAAATTGAGTAAGAAATAGAGACAGAAAGAATGAAAGAAAAGGAGAGAAAGAAAGAAAGAAAGACAAAAATCTTTACATGGCTTCACTGTTTCCTAGAACTGAGTACAACTATTGGTAATTTGCTCGTTTTTGGTTTGTACTCTTTCTGGACATTTTTGCTAATCACGGCATCATGTTAAATTGCTTCACACCTCCTGTAGCATGTAAAGAAACATGGAGAAGATAAATTGTTTTTTTTTTTTTTTCGTTGCACTGCTTCTGCCATTTCATTCAAAATGAAAACAAGATTTTACAACACACAGTTATTCTATTTCTCTCTCTTTCCACCCCACCCCCACTTTTTATACCCTTCTAGCCTCTTGCCGAGAAGAGAACTCACCAAATCCCATATTCTTTATTTCACAATCATTGGTGTATTTTCATTCATTTTTGTGGAGTGAGTGAAGGGTTACACATCCACTCACCTTTCCATTGTTAATACTTGTCAGAAGAAGAAGAAAAGGACACAATATTTGTTTGTCTCTTAGTTTATTTTGTTAAAATAGGTCAGTTTTTTTTTTGTTTTTGTTTATGATGGTAATAATAATTCTTTCTACTATTGGCATAAGGCCTGAAATTTTATGGGTAGGGGGTCAGTTGATTATATCAATCCCAGTGTTGAACTGGTACTTATTTTATCAACCCTGAAAGGATGATGGGCAAAGTTGATACCAGTAGAATTTGAACTCAGAACATAAAGCCAGAAGAAATGCCACTATGTATTTTGTCCAGCACATTAACCATTCTTCCAGCTCATTGCAATAATAATAACTATAATAATGTTCTGCAGTTCTCCCCAAAATACTTTACTTTCTATCTCATCAGGAATTAGTTCCTGATGTTGGTCTCCCTGTATTTCCTCAAAAAGTAGGGCAACAAAAGACCACTTATTTTATTATTATTTGATGAAAACTCTCGGCTTATTTTGCTAGGTATGATGGAAAGTGTCAGCTGCCCAGGGCCAGCAGACTAAAGTGACACTTGTTTACTGGTCATGCTTCAAGAATCCTGCAGAGAACTCTTGCAGTTCCAAGCAATGCTGATTTTTGTAGGTGTTCTACCTTTAACCTTTAGCACACTGGACAAAATTCTTAGAAACATTTCATCCATCTTTACATTCTGAGCTCATATTCCACCAAAGTCAACTTTGCCTTTCATCTTTTTGGGGTCTCTAAAATAAGTACCAGTCAAGTATTGAGGGTCAGTATAATCAACTTGCCCCTCCCTTCAAAAAAAAAAAACTGCTTGCTCTGCACCAAAATTTGAAACTGTTACCATCATAATTATTTACTACTATTATTACTGTTTTTATTATTGTTAATGTTATAAATACTATTAATACTTTATCTATCTAGATTTACACAAGTTTTTCATTTCAGCTTAACTTACCATTTTTTTTTTTCACTTATATAATAATTATATATATTTTTTATTTCTAATTTCAGGATTCTAACTTTCAACATTTTTGTTTCTTTTTTCACAGGAAGTAAAATCGATGTAAAATAAAATAATAATTTCAAGAATTAATGAGTAAACATCTCCACATCACTTCTCCCCGCCATCCACCCAGAAAAAAATGTGAAAGAAAATATATATCATTTATCTTTTACTTGTCTCAGTCATTGGACTGTAGCCATGCTGGAGCACTGCCTCAAAGGGTTCAGTCAAACAAATCAATCCCAGTACTTAGTCTATTGGTCTCTTTTGCCAAACTACTAAATTATAGTAACATAAGCTAATACTGGTTGTCAAATTATGTCAAACACAAACACATGTACATACACACACACATACATACACATACGCGCACACATACATACACACTCACATGCACATATACGACAGGTTTCTTTCAGCTTCCATCTACCAAACCCATTCACAATGCTTTACTCAGCTCAGGGCCATAGTGGAAGACACCTGCCCTAGGTGTTGCACTGTGACATACATAACCTAAAGGAGAATCAGTGTTTAATTCAACTGTTGACATAGGTATAACGTGAATGGGGATCAGGGCTCAGTTCAACTATTGTCACAACATGGAGGGAAATCAGAGTTTGGTTCAATTGTTAAGTATAACATGGAAAGACTCAATTGAATTGTTGACACAAGTGCAGCATAAAAAGAAATGTACTCCATTAATCCATTAGCATTCAGATTACTCTGTCTAATAAAAGGCTTATTTATTCATATTGTTTTGAATAGATCATGCATTATCTTGTAGCTTTGAGGTTTCAGTAATGTGATTGTTTATTTTTAGAATGACATTGTTGGGTAGTTGTGAGATGCTAGATCTGACCAATTTAAACATGAAACAGGTAGAATATTTGGGTTAGATATGACTGGTTTAAATGCTAAAGAGTTAAACCAGTTTTCCACCCACACACATCGTGCAAACCCTTTGAGTGGTATACCTTATGACATGCGAGCTTACACAACTTACACATGCATGCACACACACTTGTTTGATAAGAGCATCAGCTGTTACCATGGCAATATCTACACAGTTGTCAACTTAATGAGCTTGTCTTATCTAGTTAGACTGCCATCTTTTACTATACAGATACCTGAGAAACAAAGTTGCTGGATACATTGTTTTCACTTTTTAGTTAAACTTTGGTACTGTAACCATAGCAACATCTTAATTCCAGGCTCACCAAAAGAGGGAACTGAGAAATCAGGGGATTCTACAGAAGATGAGGCCAATAAGAACAAGGATTGTTCAGAAACCAGTAAATCTGGTGAAGGTGATAAAGAGAATATTGGTAAGATTAGTTCCTGTCCCAAGTAGTTTGGTAGATGTTATGTCAGATGACCAGTTCCCTGTCTTAGTTCTCTATCTGTACTAGATTTTCCTCTATAATATTTCAATGATATCTAACCCAATAATATTTAATATAACTTCTTTTTCTCCTCTCATGTGTGTCTATATGTTAACAATCCTTCTATCCTTTTTTCATAGTGTAATTTCTATAGCATCTTAGTAATATTTTAGTGACTATATTTACCTAGTTTTGATAGTTTATTTTTATTGTTCTAGTCGTTTGTCTGTGGCATATTTAAAATCCTGTACTAGTCTTATTACATCTAATGTTTATAACCCTCTTGTAGACTATTTACCATTCTGTTTTCTTCCATCTTTTAATCACTTTTTAAATGACATCTCTATCTTTTATCCTTGTAATAAATCACAACCAAATTTTGTTATCATAAATAATACCTTCCTAGTACCAATGACTATATTTCTCTCTTTTATTGTGTTTTCACAATGATATCTTTATCATTCTGATGAAATTCTCTTTATACTTTTGGTTTGTGTATAACTCATTGACATCATCATTTGACAACTCCAGTTGGGACAAACCTCTCTAACCTCTCCCAGCAAACAAGATCCTACATTACCATACCAAGGTCCTGCCTTACTCCATCAAGGTTTCAAACCTCATATCCTGAATCTCTGGCTATGACAACTGGATCAGAAAGCTTACATCATTTCCTGCTGACTTGGCCAGGTCTTTAAAAGACAAATGAGAAAGCCAGTTTATCATTTGTCCTTTGTAATCTAATATACATATACACAGTGAAACTGTGTAAGAAGAAGTTTACTTCCTAACCACAAGGCTGTGGTTTCAGTCCCACTGCATGTCATTTTGGGCAAGTGTCTTTTACTACAGCCCCAGGCGAACCAAAGCCTTCAGTATATTAACTATAAATATACAAAACTTTATAAGCATGTATAATATGTATCTTTTATCTCTTACTAGTTTCAGTCTTTGGACTGTGGCCATGCTTGAGCACTGCCTTGAAGAGTTTAGTCAAACAAATCAATACCAGTACTTGTGGAGTGGGGACAAACACAACACAAAGTTACATACACATGCTGGGCTTCCACATAGTTTCTGTCTAACAAATTCACTCACAAGGCATTAGTTAACCTGGGGCTATAATAGAAGTCATTTACTCAAGATGCCACGCCATGGAACTGAACCCAAAACCACATGATAGCAAGGCAATCTTCTTAATCTTGCAGCCATATCTGCACTTATATACATAATAATCAATATCAAACTAGAAACATGATTTTGTTTAGTTAGATTTTGATACTGTATTTATGGAACCATCATAATTTCAGACCCACAACAAGAGGTAACTGAGAAATCAGGGGATTCTACAGAAGACGACATTAATAAAAACAAGAATTGTTCAGAAACCAGTAAAACTGGTGAAAATGATAAAGAGAATAGTGGTAAGGTTAGATTTTGCCCTCTATTAGTTTGCTAGATGTTTTGTCAGATTGTCAGTTCCTATTTTAGTTTTCTGTCCAGTATAGATCTTCACCCTCTATTTCATTGTTATGTAATTACACTCTCCACTTTATAATAATTTAGTATCTTTGTGTGTTTAGTATAGTGTTGATATTTTTTATTATTATGATGATTTGACTTTGGCATCTTTATCGTCACTGGGTTGCTATCTTTTAACAAAACCATCAATAAACTTTCTTTTGAAGTACAGGTATACATCATCTTATTTCAATAATTGATTCCAAGATATGCAACTCAACTTGGAAAAATGACATAACATGAACAATCATTAAAAAAAAATCTATTGCCAGTGCCACATAAAAAGCACCTGTGTTGGTGCCACATACAAAGCTTCTGTGCTGGTGCCACGTACAAAGCATCCAGTACACTCTGAAAAGTGGTTGGCATTAGGAAGGGCATAGAAACCATGCAAAAACAGACAACTGGAGCCTGGTGCTGCTCTCCGGCTTGCCAGCTCCCGTCAAACCATCCAACCCATGCCAGCCTAGAAAACACATGTTAAATGTTCATGATGATGACAAACTATTCTAATAAAGGGTTTGTACATATTTTAACATGTACTTTCCTTGCTATTCCACTTCAGTATTGGTTTTTAGATGCTTTCTTTTATTTTTATGCTTTTAAATATTGTTGACATTAAAGGCTGCTCATGTGACTCAAACCGTCATTTCCTGTAAACATGACAGGTTTTTCAAACATTGGGCCAAAGCAGTTCTTTGGGGTTTTCTATACATTTTAGAAAGTTTAGTCTTACCAGCAAAAGCTGTATGTTGTTGAAATCTTTAAGAATTTATAAACTTTTGAGAGAATGTGAAATAATTGTTTTTTTGGAAATAGTGCATCTCAAAGCACACAGAAAGTTATAAATAATAGCATGTAAATATTGAGTTGAAAATCCTTCTTGGATAGAAAAAGTCAAAGGCTGCCTGTGAGATTTGAACCTACATCTCCTGTAGATCTACTGTGGCTTTAAGTCCCACATGTAGCCTTTAACTTTTTCTGTCCTAAAGAATTTTTATGCTGTAATTTATAACTTTATTTGTGCTTCAAGTTCTACTTTTAAATATGTTTACTGAGACTAATGTAAAGTCAGATAAATCTAGAGAAGTTAAGGTTTATTTCTTAAAAAGAAATGATATAAAGTTGAAAAAGACATGATGAAGTATGCCTGTTTTTACTCTGATACTTTCTACCATCATTTAGACTCTACTCTCTTGAAGTGGTGTCTATATTTTTACCCTTGTAATTTTGATAAATTTCAATAAACCTTTGTAAGCCCCAAGTAGTACCTTCCTAGTAACTAGTGTCTATATTTCTTTCCTTCTTGAGTTTTCACAATAGCATTTACATAATCCTTTAGTAACTAATCTTTCATTAAACATTCTACAGTATATTTTTACTGTATATTTTACAGTAAAACTTTTACATTATCACCATCTTCTGGCTTTTATTATTATTTGTTTCAGTCTTTGGTCATGCTGGGGCACCACCTTGAATGTTTTAGTCAAGTGAATTGACCCAAGTGCTTATTTTTAAGCCTGATACTTATTCGATCAGTCTCTGTTTTACTGAATTGCTAAGTCAGAAGGACATAAAGAAACCAACACTTGTTGTCAAGCAGTAGTGGTGGTGGTGGTGGGGGGGATTCTCTCAGTTTACATCTATCAAATCCACTCACAAGGCTTTGGCTGACCCGGGGCTGTAATAGAAAAAATTTGCTCAAGGTGCCATGCAGTGGGATTGGACCCAACACCACATGGTTAGGAAACAAGCTTCTTTCTACACATTGACACCTGCACCAAAGAAAAAAAAACGACAGCTTGTACCACGTTTACACTTTCTATCATCTTTTAGTTTCTCTGCCCTTCTTAAATGGTATTTATATTTTTATCATTATAATGCAGTTTTTCACCATCCTTATTACCCTAAATAGTACCTTCCTATAGCTAAGTGCCTATACTTCTCTCCTTCTTGTGTTTTTGCAGTGGCATCTCTAACATTCTATTGAATCTGTCTCATTTTTTTGTTTGTACATGACTCATTGTAACTTAATGTATGTCTTCATTTATAGACCACTTTGCTGTATATGCGCCCTGACAGCAATATCATCATAAACAGTCTCTCAAGACTGGTTAGAAGCTCTACTGTTTTTATGGAATTATCTACACATGTAAGGAAAGGCAAAAGCTTGGGGAGTCAACCCCAATAACAAATTGAGAAGTAGAATCTCTCAGGTAGTTCAGTGCCCTCTTTGACACACCTCCAGGAACACCTGAATAGTTCTCCAGCCCTATAAGGCAGTTCACCTTGGAGAAAGCCACTCAAATTTAAGACCTACAGCTTGCTGGTTATTGCAGTTGTCTTAGCCCACTGAGCGACTGTGATCAGACCTCAAAATCTAAAGAGTAAGATCAGATTGCATGGCTTGATTCAGATTTTAAAACTACAAGAAGAAAAGCCCTGCAGTGTCAGTAATCAGTTTACATAAGCTCTTGAGGGTATGTTGCTCTTCATGATCTTTGCACACAAAGAAAATGCTATCATCTACACACTTGTCAGTAGATTTATCTAGTCTAAAATGGTTAGACAACAAGCTGTTTAGAAATATCTACACAGTAGTCAGTGTAGTTAACAGGTCTGATCTAGTTAGACCACCAGCTGTTGCCATAGAAATATCTACACAATATTCAATCTTGCTAGGTACACCATTTTGTTCAGTTAGACTTTGATTCTGTAACCATAGCCAACATCTAAATTCCAGACTCACCAAAAGAGGGAACTGAGAAATCAGGGGATTCTATAGAAGACGATGTCAATAAGAACAAGGATTGTTCAGAAACCAGTAAATCTGGTGAAAGTGATAAAGAGAAAATTGGTAAGATTGGAACCTAGAACCTGCTCGCATTAGTTTTGTAGGTGTTGTTGTCAGATTGTCAGTTCCCTATCATAGTTGCCTGTTTATACTAGATTTCCCTTTATAATGTTTTAATATGTTACACAATAATACTTCTGAAACATTTCTTTTTCACCCAACAGTATCTATATTTCAACAATTTCCACATTTCTTTGATTATAGCATATTTTCTATTGCATCTTGGTATTTCCTTGTATGTTTTCATATTTTTTCTTATTCTATTTACTTGACTGTGACATCTTTATCACTTCTCTGTAGCTGTCTTTTTACTTGACAACCCTGACTATACTAAAGCATTTTCGGCAATCATTTAAATTTAGTCTCTACTCTTTTGAATTGATATCTATATTTTTATTATTGAAATGAATTTCAGTAAACTCTTGTCCACCCCAAATAGTACCTTCCTCGTAATTATTGTTTATATTTCTCTCCTTGTGTTTTCACTCTGACATCTACATCATTCCTTAGTAAAAAAAAACAAAACCTTTTAAAAAATGTTCTGCAGTGTATTTTTCCTGGATGATTTTCTACCATCTTTTAGTGACTCTAGCCTTTTTTTTTTACTTATGTCTATCTTTTTATCTTTATAGTGCAGTTCTTCCCCATCCTTGTTACCATATATAGTATATTCCTTATAGCTGAGTGCCTATACTCCTCTCTTTGTGTTTTTGCTGTGGTATCATTAACATTGTATTGAATCTCTCTCTTTTATGATTTATATGTACAATTCATTGTAACCTTATGTATTTTTTTTACTTATACGAGACCTTATCTATATATGTGTGTGTGTGTATATATATATATATATATACACACACGCATACATATTTATTTATACCTGTATGAATATCATTCACCTCAAATGATTAGCTATATGATCAACTTGCCAAAGAAGTACATATACAGTAGTCCAACCTGAACAAGCTTGAAGACCAAAATATAAACTGATGGCAATAAGAATGAGAGCAACATCGGTGGCAACAGTATAGTAAACTGTTCTGATCTTGTTAGATTGCAACAGATATATCTACACAACATTCACATTTAATAGGCACATCATAATGTTTAGTTAGATTTTACTAATGTAACTGTAGCAACATCTTAATTCCAGACTCACCACTAGAAGTAACTGAAAAATCAGGGAATCCTACTGAAGACGACGTAAATAAGGACAAAAATTGTTCAGAAAACAATAAAACTGGTGAAGGTGATAAAGAGAATATTGGTAAGCTTGGAACCTAGAATCTGCCCCTTTTAGTTTTGTAGATGTATCAGATCACTAGTTCCCCTATCTTAGATGTTTATCTATTATAGATCTTCACTCTTTCTTTCATTCTAATAACCTCTTTAGGTATTCTAGTGTCTCTCTAGTGTTTGTATTTTTTATAATGTTAGTTTCTTGTTTATGGCATCTTTATCATCCTTTGGTTATAGAATAAATGTAAACAGTTTATAGTTTATATTTACTATAACTTTTACTAGTATCCATTAGTCCCTTCCTTTTGAATTGATGTCTATAATTTGATCCTTTGAATGAATTCCACAAAATTCTTTGCTACTTTAAATAGTACCAATTGTACCTTCCTTGTAGCTACCAACAATATTTCTATTCTGCTTGTGTTGTTATAATGGCATTTATATTAATCAATTTAATTCTTCTTTTGTCTGTTTTGGGGATAGCTCTTTTTGACGCATACAGTAAATTGCAAAGAGCCATCTTCATTTGCATACATCATAGGATATCTTCATCTCAGCATATTCTTCCTTGTTATCATTTTTTTCACCTTCCATAGACAGGTTGAAGGATTAGCTTTTGCTCTAGGAAAATCTATGCAGTAGATAGCATAATAAACCGGTTTAACTTGATTAGACCATCAACTGTTTTCATTGAGGCATCTGCTCAATATCAACTGCTACTAGGTACATTATTTTCTTAGACTTATTAACTGTAATCATGAAAACTGTCTTAATTCCAGACTCACCAAAAGAAGGAATGGATAAATCAGGGAATTTTACAGAAGATGGTGGCAATAAGAACAAAAATTGTTCAGAAAATAGTAAAACTGAAGGTAATAAAGAGAATATTGGTAAAATTAGTTCCTGTCCCAAGTAGTTTGGTAGAGCTTATGTTAGCCCACTTTCTGTCTTAGCTGTCTATCTTTAAGAAATCTTCCTATCTAATATTTCAATTATATATAACAATAATCTTTATTGAAACATAAACACTCAATAGTGTCTACATTTTAACAACCTCTACATTTCTTTGATAGTAGTGTATTTTCTAGAGAACCATAGTAACATTTTAGAATCTGCATGAATACAACATAGTGTTGATATCTTTGATCAGTTAAACAATTTAATTGTGGCATCTTCGTCATTAAGAAGCTGTCTTTTAATAAAATAGACAGCTGCCAAGGTAGATTCATATATTCCATCAACTCTAACCCTCTGGTCTTTAATCCCTTTCATTCCAACCCACCTGAAAGCAGCTCTGTTTCTTTGATACAAACTTCATATTTTAAAGTGATCTGAAACAAACTTTCCATCAAAATTTCATATTAATTTATGTTCCAAACAGCAGCTTAATTAATAATAACCAGGTTATTTTATTAAATTCTTCATTGTTTTCAAAATTAATTGAAATGAAGACAGTTTTATTTCAATAGAAATATGGTAACAAAAGGTTAGTAACAGATGTTTAATGAAAAACACCAACATTCTCATTACTCTAAATGATGCATTCCTTATAATTGTCAATATTTCTCTCTTTATTGTGTTTTGACAATGACATAATATTAACTGAGATCTTTGTTACCATTTGTTTGTACATGATATTTTTCTAACATAAGTATCTTCGCTTATATACCTCACCGTTGTACATACACACAGATATATATATATATATATATATATATATATATATATATATATATTTATATACGCACACATATATGTATATGTATGTACATATATATATGTACATGTGTGTATGTCATCAGTATCCAAAGACTGGTTATACTACAACCTGTTACCATGGAAATATCTACACAGTAGTCATTGTAGTTAACAGGTCTAATCTAGTTAAACCACAAACTGTTGCCATAAAAATTTCTACACAATATTCAGTCTTGCTAGGTACACCATTTTGTTTAGTTAGACTGTGCTTCTGTAACCATAGCAACATCTTAATTCCAGACTCACCAAAAGAGGGAACTGAAAAATCAGGGGATTTTACAGACGATGTCAATAAGAACAAGGATTCAGAAACCAGTAAATCTGGTGAAGGTGATAAAGAGAATATTGGTAAGATTAGTTCCTGTCCCAAGTAGTTTGGTAGATGTTATGTCAGATGACCAGTTTCCTATCTTAGTTCTCTATCTATACTAGATCATCCTATGTAATATTTCAATGATAACTAACACAATTATATTTGTAGAAACCTCTTTTGCCCCTTCTCATTAGTGTCTATATTTTAACATCAGTTTCTATATTTCTCTTATTATAGTATATTTTCTATAGCATCTTTATAATCTCTTACTCTTGTGTTAATCTAACATATTGTCACTATTTCTTATCATTCTGGTAACTTGACTGTGGCCTCTTTATCATTTCATAGTAATAAGTCTCTTTTAACTAACATTCGACAGTGTTTATTTACTATAACATATTCTCTCCTCATTTACTCTCTACCGTTTCAACTGATGTCTACAGAATAATTCTAACATTCCTGTGACTCTAAATAGTAACTTTTTTTGTAGCCTGTGTCTCTAGTTTTTTTTCTTTGTTTTTACAATGACAACTTTATTACACTGTTGAAACACTTTTTCTCTTTTAGTGTTTATTTGTGGAGGATTCTTTCGTAACTTAATGGACGTTTTCATTTATACTTCAGTGAAGATTATTGCCTAGCTAACCTCTTTTGATGTGGAGCAGCCATACACATACATACATATATATATATATATATATATATATATATGTATATAAACATATATATACACATGCATCTATATACATAAACATATATACAGACACATATATACATGTATATTATGTATGTACATTTATATATATACATATGTATATATATGTGTGTGTGTGTTATATATACATTCATATATATATATATATATATATACACACACACTCATATAGATATTTATATGTGTGTGTGTGTGTGAGAGAGAGAGAGAGAGAGAGTGTGTAGTTGCTTCACCTGCTAGAAATAACAAGCCAAAGAACCTAACAAGACCCTTTTGTTGGCTCCCTACCACCATTAACTGACATTGTTGTTGTATTGCCCAACATCAGCCCTAACCAAAAAGCCTACAAAATTCAAAGTTATTCTAGCCATGATCATCTCATCTTTTATAGACCAAAGACTATTACATTATCCAATGGTACCCAACCATTTTTTAAAATTTCTTATTTAAATGTGAGTAGACATGTGGTTCCCCTACAGGAATCTTCTCTGTCACACCACTTTTATATTTTAACCCTCATCTGCTAACATAAAGCCCCTCCCATTAGGTTTTATAGGCTTGCAAGCTGTATGGTGACCTCACTAGTGCTGGTGGCATGAGAAAAGTCCTCAGAAGTCTATGCAAAGTGGTTGGCATTAAGAAAGGCATCCAGCCACACAAACTATGCCAAAGCTGACACAAGAGCATGATGTAATCCATGGACCCTGCAGTTCCTTGTCAAACTGTCCAACTCATGCCAGCATAGAACATGGACATTAAACAATAATGGTGTTGATGATGACAGAGGATGTAGGCCTAGAGAAATGGGGGGGGGCTATTTCTAGCAATGTCGACCAACCACATATATGAAGCACCTTGCATTGGCTCACTTCTTCCCTCACTGACATTCAGCATTAAAAAGCCAATATATACAAAAGCAAAGAATTCACACGCTAAAACCACTGCCACCAGTTGCTGAAACTTGATTCCTCAGAGTTGGTCTGCAAACAGAATATAGAACTATACCATGATAAAGGAAATATGTTTCTTTAGAACTTATTCTAGTTACTGTTGCATTGCAAAACAGTGAAGAAGGTTTTAGCTGAAGCTTCTGATTACATTTGTCTGTGACTACAAACAGTAAATTAGAGTTGGCATTATATGGCTTACTGGAATTATCAACATACACCCATCTTGAATTTAGTATCAGCAAGAAATTCAATACACACATACGTGCACGCACAAACACATACTTACATACATACTGTGTATAGTGTGGTTACTTAAGATATGTGGTACACATATATACTAATATATACATATATACAAATGTATCTGCTTACCTGGATGCCACTTATAGCCACTCTTTACCTCATAGAATTGGTCCCTCGTAAAGACATTGGAGTCTAAGTTTGAATCATTTGAGTGCTACTAAGTGTTTTCTATACTGAGAATCTCTGTATCTCATCTGTTGACTATATATACTAATATACACATACACACACATGCACAAACATATGAATTGGTGAATTCTTGTGTTTAAAAGTGAAGAAGAAAGAAAAAGTGCTCAAAGAAATTACATTTAATCAGAATTTGGGATTTATTGAATCCTTAGCCTGAGTTTTCAGGATACCAATAATTCTAACAGTAAGCATTAATAAATATATGAATATATACCTTTCTATCTCTCTCTGTCTATCTATCTTGACCAGACTATCAGACATTGTTACACACCCCTGGCCACATTGTACCTCCTCACATTGTTGCAGCTATTGAATTTCCCCTGGATAGAATGCCAGATCTGTTGCCAAGGTCACCCATTTACTGCTGAGTGGACTGGAGTAATGTGAAATGAAGTGTTTTGCTCAAAAACAAAATGTATGGCTGGTCTGGGAATTGAAACTATGAATTTGCAATCATGAGTGCAATACCCTAACCACTAGGCCAGCCAGCTTTACTTTATATAAGACACCTATTTCTACCTCTCTGTCACACTCTAAATTTTCATCACCTTGTCACCTCCTCCAAAGCCCCCTCCACTCACAAAAGATCTTTTATATATATATATATATATATATATATATATATATATAAAAAAACATGTATCTGTGTGTGTATGTGTATGTATACATATAATTAGTAGCTTTTCATATATATATATATGTATGCATGTATGTATGTATAATAAGGATGGATAAACACAGTTCAGTTCAATTTATGGTTTGGAAGGAAATATCCATCAAACTATATTGGCATTACATCATAATAAAAAGATAATCTATCCCTGCATCTGGTACATAACTGTCAATTATCAAAATCAATTGTGCCAATATTTGAAAATAGGACAACCTGAATCGTCATACATTGATTAATAAATTTTATTGGTCAATTACTTTTTCCTTTGAGTGTTCTAGACTAGCCTACTGTATGCTGACAAGCTATTGACACAATCTATATAATCCATATAAACTGATATATATATATATGTGTGTGTGCAAACACATATGCACATGCATGCACACACACACATGCAGCAATAAGTAAACTTAACACTGCTACAGTAGGTTGATAGATTCAAGTTTACCTGTTGAGTAGCTCAAAATATAACACTATAATACTTACTGTAACATCCCCTTACCACTCATTAACATCAGTCTTTTAACTAATTACTATATTTATTATCCTCTAGTGTCTTTACAGTGATATCTTCATCATATTTTTCTCTCTATATATTCCTCCTTTATCCCACTTTACTATTATATGTTAGAATCTCTATATGTGCTTATATTTTTCACATTCACCTTATTAATTGCAGCATTTTCATTACTCCTTGTACTTGCTTTTAAGTAGATGCAAAAATGTCAAGGTGGATACACTATTGGGCCACCCACTCGAGTTTTGAGGTCAAGTTCACTGCAACATAGTTCCTTGTATTTTGAGCAAACCCCATAATTCTAGATTCTTCACTTTATATATCAGTGTGTAAGGAGAAACAAATTCTTCGGTGAATACTTTCGAAGACAGATTGACACCTTGTCCAAAGGTAGCTCTTTCCTTCATTCCTTAAATATTTAAAAGCTGAATTATGACATCAGTTCCTAAAAGGTGTCTTTTGTTAAAAAATTCTATGATTGAGCAGAAAATTCTTTGATTCACAGAGAAAAATATTTGCAATGTTCTGTGAAAGAATACTTGGTTTTTGATGATTTTGTGGTGGAAAATTGGTGGAGGGTGGGGAGCAAGAATTTCATTATGGCAAATGATATGTTCTCAGATGCTCTTCACCAAAATTCCACCACTTATCTCATTTTGATATTTGATGTTACAAAAATTCCAGATGAATGCAATGAGTCTAAGACAGAATCAAAAGAGAATCAAGAAGAGAAGACAGGTAATACTTTCAATTGGGTGCTGTGATATCAAGTTTGGTAGATAATTTTAGAAAACTACTTTTTGTTTTATAGGAATGAATGGTGGTATTGGAGGTGGAGATAGGTAGCAAATTACCTAGGCAACATTATGCTTGAAAAACATAGTTAAGTAGAAGGCTAATATACTTAATGCAGTGAGCCATAAAATGCTTGGTTTATTAAAATTACACTTGTGGATAATTGTCATTGATCCAGGATCTGGCAAATAGTGGTGAGACTATTTGTTGCTGATGAAGTCTAAAAAGATCAGAACATATTCAGAGTTATACTACTTACCAAAGATCTGACTCACTCCCTCCACTTTATGTCTACATAAAAAATTTTAATCAATTCAAATTTTGAAGTTACCTCCCTTAGAAAGGATTAATCATTAAAGCTAACAATTTAATTTATTTCTCTTCACTACTATTTTTTTTTTTTGATTTTTAATTAAGCAAAAACTTTTGTGGCTTGTTGCATTAAGCATATTATCACTCCTCCCACATATATTTTTTAATATTTTTAAAATTTAATTTTTTGTTTAGTGGTACCATTTCATATATCTTTTAAAAAGTGTATTCTTTCTTTAATAGTAATGTTTGAGAGATCCTTCTAGAAAGATCTTATTTTGTTTTTCCTATTTTTAGTTATGTTTCTTCTTTTTTAGTAATTTAGTTTCGATTTTCTTTTTTGTTAATTTTGATATTTCATTATATTTACTCTGCATTGCATGTCTTTTTTTTTTCCATTAGCCCAATTGATATGACTAAATGTAGACTGATTTCAAATCATAGTGTACAAAGAATTCATTTGGAAATTATAGACAATAGTATCTTTGACAAAAACCAGGTTGTTGTTTTCTCCATCTAATACAGGTGTTATGAACTTTCTCCATCTGATATAGGTGTTATGAAATTAATGCATCCAAGTAAAATTGTGGAGATGGTAGATGTTGGTATGTCATCACAAAGACTGTTGTACATAAATGCTGAGACACCACCTAGAAGGGTTTAGTCAAATGAATCAACTCCATTGCTTATTTTTAAGTCTAGCATTTATTCTATTGGTCTCTTTTGCAGAACTGCTAACTAATAAGGACATAAACAAACCAACAATGGTTGTCAAGAAGCGGTGGGGAACAAACACAAAGACACACACACACATCTTTTAGTTTCTGTTTACCAGATTCACTCACAAGGCTTTGGTCAAACCAAGGCTGTAATAGAAGACACATACCCAAGTTTCCACACTGTGGGACTGAACTCAGGACCATGTGGTTGGGAAACAAGCTTCTTACCCACACAGCCATATCTGCACTTATCTTTATCCTTTATTTTTTTTACTTGTTTCAGTCATTAGACTGCAGACATGCCGGGGCACTGATTTGAAGAACTTCTTAGTTACATGTATCAAACTAAGTACTTATTTTTTTAAAGCCTGTTCTTCCAGTCTCTGTTGCCAAACCACTAAGCTATGGGGACACAAACAAACCAACACTGGTTGTCAAGCAGTGCAGGTGGGTGCGTGGAAAAATACAGACACGCACATATATACATACGGCAGGCTTCTTTCAGTTTCTTTCTACCAAATCCACTCACACGGCTTTCTTTGGCTAAGGCAACAGTAAGAGATACTTGCCCAAGGTGACACACAGTAAGACTGAACCTAGGGTCATGTCATTGAGAAACAAGCTACTTTTCCACATAGCCACGCCTGGCACCTATAATGGTAATTATTTCTTTGATCCCACTGAAGGATAAAAGGGCAAGGTTGATTTGAGTGGGATTTGAACTGCAAAGAAATGTAATTAAAATATTGCTAAGCAATTTAGTTCACCCTTCCATTCTTTCATGGCATAGCACGCTACCATTTCTGCCACACCTACTGCATAAATAAACAGAAGTTGCAAGTAGTAGTAGCAGTGGTAGTAGTAGTAGTTAGTAAGTAATGGGTTGTGATCTTTAAAAGGTCACTGACAAACAGGGTTATTGTTACTAGGTGTCATCTTATTGTTGGTGTTTTGAAAGAGTCTTGTTTACCATACCAAAAAGTCATTCTGGAAATAAACACACACACAATCAGTGTGATGTGTGTGTGTCTATACAGTATATACACACACACACACTCATGTTTTAAGTTCTATTTTTGCCTGTTTGCATCACCAAATGTATATACATATAATATATGTGTGCGTGCGTATTTACAGATGTACCTCAACTTACAACAATGTAGTGTGAAAATAAATCTTTAAAAAACTTTATTAGCTTGTATCTGTTTTAATAAATGGTTTTTACATATTTTCACATATATTTTATTTGATTTTCCATTCAGTATTAGTTTTTAGGTGTTTTTTCTAGTTTGTCTGCTTTTAAATATCTTTGCTGAGACCAACATGAAGTTGGATAAATTGACTGAAGTTTAGAGGGTTTTTTTGTTTTTTTAAATTTCTTAAAAGAAAGAATATAAAGTTGAAGATGCATAACTTGAAATGATTTAAGTTGATGTATACTTGTGTGTATGTGTGTATATGTGTGTGTGTGTATGTATGTATGTGTGTGTGTGTATATATATATATATATATATATATATATATATATATATAGGTGTGTATTTATTCATATGTGGATGCATATATATATAATATACATATATATGCAAGTGTATGTATTCGTGTACGTGTATATATGTGTGCGTGTGTAGGTGTATACGTTTGTGTGCTAGAATTTTAAAATGTCACAAGAGCCTGCTTAAAATGTTACTGAGTCTGGGGTAATGATCTCTTTCTTTATCACTCTCTGTGTATGTGTTTGTGTGAATAGGACTTTATTTAACTTGACATCTGAATGTTTTACAGAAAAAAGTGGAGGTAGGGTTCGGTACAGGCATGTTGATAGGTCATAAAGTCCTCTTCAGAATTCCAAAATCACAGTTTCAAATCCTCTGCATGATATCTTGGGAAAGCACTTTCTACTATATACTTGAATTGAGCCAAGCTTTGTGAATGGAACTAGTTTGAGCTTTCTTTATGGTGAATACTCATATGGTAGGGATTCACATATGTAATATGGTGAGTTAAATAATCTTGATGAACTGAGATTAGCCTTGCAATAAGATAACAAAGACTCCCTTTAGATATGATATTGCCCGCTAATCTTCATAAGCAGTAGTCTCCAACATCTGAACATATGCATGATTTAGTAAAGACCATAGTTGACTTTATTCCAGGCAAACGCTACAATGCAGAGAGAAAACAATAACTGTCTCAATTAACATTTGATTGGTACCTTTTTTATATTAGCTTTTTGTTGTCATTGTTTTAACCAATTTTTTTTTTTATTTTGTTTAATTTCAGTTTGAAAATTGTAATTACTGAAACTATGGTCGGTTTAATGAATCAAAATTAAAAATAACATCACACAAAAAATAAACAAATATATTTTATGGTATATCATGTTGAAAGCACCAGTTCTCATTCGGTCACCTAAGTTAAGCAATGTCGTGACTTGTTAGTACTTAGATATGTGACCACTTGGGAAACCTAGGTGCTGTAACCATTTCACATTTTTTAGGTGCAGGTGTGGTCAGAAGTTTGCTTTTCAACCACATGGTTCCAGTTCTGCTATGTGGCACTTTGGGCTGACCAACGCCTTTCATGTGGATTTGGTTAACAAAAACTGATAAAAACCTGTGATATGTATCTGTGTGTGTTTTCGTGTTTGTGTTCATCCTTGTAACATAGCAGTTCAGCAACACAGACTGATAGAGTAAGTAACAGGTTCGATAAATAATTACATATATAATGGGCTTCATTCAGTTTCTGTCTGCCAAATCTACTTGCAAGGCTTTGGTTGGCCCAAGGCTATAGGAGAAGACACTTTCCAAAGTTGCCATGGAGTGGGACTGAACCTGGACTATGTAGTTGAGAAGCACACTTCTTACCACATAGTCATACCTGCACCTAAGTTAAAGCTATTTTTTATTTTATTTCATATAGTGACAGAATATCACTAATTTCATATCAATTTTTCAGAGTATCTTTAACCTGCTTTCAGTCAAAGTAAGTCACTAGCAGAATCACCCACCTTGTTCAAATCTGCTGAGCTGCAGCACACTGGTCTCTGATGATGTGTCTATAGTAATATGTTAAATGTATTAATTTTCATGATTTCTGTTGTATGATTGCAGATACACAGACTGTGGTCACCAAAGATGATAGTGGTGGTATGAAAGGTAGGTATCCTCTCTCTTCATATATCATCCAGTGTTTTAAATCTGGGTTTTGTCCCCATTAATGGGGGTAGCTGGATCTACCTCAATGTCATAGCAACTGAGGCAGGCAGCTCAACCTATGGGCTGGCTGGTGCCCATTCTCCCTTGCTATCATGAGGCTTTTTTGGAGCTGGATTTTCTATGGGGAGCATGCCCTTGCTTACCCCCAACCTCAGTTTCTAGACATAAGTGATCCTGAGACCAAGGCCTCTACCATGATTTTTAAGAAATGTGGTGGAAAACTAGCTCAGGAAGGCATGGACACTACTCCCTGAGACCCCTTTCGGAGCCCCCTACCTATATATATATATATATATATATATATATATATATGCATGCATGGAAGATGGATGTTAAATGATGATAATAATGATAACGTCACCATCACTTGTGATCACTCCAGACACCATGATGTTGACTGGATTGACTTTTATCACTCTCGGTACATGTACTTAGATTGCACTGTCCTCAGATTGACACCCAAACACTCTGAAATGTTCATATTGGAGCTTTTGGCATGAACGCCAAGCAGTACAGCATGTCATTTTCAAATTTTTGGCAGAGTGAATTGCAGCATGGTGCTGTTTTTCTCACAGATGGTACCCAACTGACCCTACTATACTGTATAGTCGATAAAATCAAAAATAAACAATGTGCATGCAATAAATTAAAAATATAAAATGGCAAAAATTTGCCCATCACACCCTGTATATAT
>NC_069006.1:18735718-18741923 GCF_001194135.2 Octopus bimaculoides | reverse complement strand
AATAATAATAATATTTGTCTCTTATCAAGAAACAAAACAGTTTATATAGGACTGCAAAAGAAGTGCTCAAATATAAATATCTGTGTGTGTGTGTGTGTGTGTGTGTATTTTTCTTATCCATTTCCATTTACTTACTTTCTCTGATAATCTTTTGTGAAATCTGTTTGCAGAATGTACTGAAACAAAAACTGTATCAGCTGATGGAACTACAACTACAGTGACCAAAATGACCAAAATTGTATCAGGTATCACTCTGATGTACCCTGTCTCTTTCACAACATCCACTTTTATTCCTACCTAACCTAATCCTGCTCCTTAGCCATTACACAAATGTAGCTCTGTGGTTAACCATATGGTTTGCAGGTTCAATCCCATTGCCCTGCTTGGAACCTTTGAGCAAGTGTCTTCTCCCATAGATTTGGGTCAACCAAAGTCATGTGAGAGGAATTTGGTTGAAAGAAACAATATGGAAGTCTGTCACTGAATGCCAATTCCTGTTCTCTGATGGCAAATTTATTCAGTCACCCAGTTTACTACATTTAGCACAGTCCACTCTGTTCTTAGCATTTGAGCTGGGACTCTGATCTAAGGATAACTACTTTTCTTCCTTCCACCAACCTTGAAGGCCTCTCCAGAAGAAATCACAAGCACTGACCTTTTCCTTTGACTAAACTATTAAAAAACACATAGAAATAACTTTTTAATCTTTTAGACTCTTTTTTTTTTTGCATTTTATTCACTCCTTTTTCTTCTTTCCTTATGAAATTCATGGAAATATTTCGAAGCCAATGATGGTGACTCCTCTACACAATTACCCAATCTGTTAGATATATCGATTAACTGAGAAGATTCTTTTAAGAAGTTTCCTACTATTAATAAACCCAAGTGTGTTTTAGTTCTTTGTCCTCCCATTTAATCATTTTCTTTTTACCTTCTCAGCTTCATGACAAATATTTAAAGCAGTCTGTTTGGTTAAAAACTGCGATAAAACTTCAGATTTTTTTTTTTTTAAACTATTTTTTTGATTTTTTTTTTTATCTTCATTGCAAAATTATGTTTCAGGCAATCCCTCAATGAGTTCTACAATAATTGCTGGTGGTGCTGGATCACAAACCACAACAACTGAAGTAAAGACTGCTGCAGGTAGGCACATGGCCAACTGACCATCTACTAGCAAATTTGATCTCCTTCTCAGTATTGTCAAAACCTGATCCTCAGTCTTCCTTTTTAATCTCAATCTTCCTTTTTAATCTCAATCTTCCTTTTTAATCTCAATCTTCCTTTTTGGATTTTTGACATGTTCTAACGCTGACATCTCATTTTGATCTTTGATTTTATAGTTTAATCCTAGAACCATATTTGAACTTTGACCTATATTTCTTAGACTTTGATCTCCAAACCTGTTTTGAACTTTGACCTTTATTTTTCAAACCTAATTTTTCTCTTTATTTTTTTTACCTACCTTATAGTATATCTTCTTTTTGTTTTCATCTGGTTTTCAATCCATCCTCTTGATTTTGATCTGTGATTATACCTTTTAATTTTGATACCTGATTGTTTTGATCCTTGATTACCTGTTTTGATCCTTAATTTTTTTTTTATTTTTGATTTCTTCTTTTTATCCTTGATTTTAATGATTCCTTTAGATTTAGGTCTTTGACTACTGTTAATCTTGATGTAATTTTCCTGCTTTAATTTTAATCCATTGACCATTCTGATTATCATTTATGTAAGATTCATCATTTGATTTTAATTAATGATATCTTTAATTTTGATGTTTGAATTCTGATTTTTTTAAAACTTCCACTTCTGTTTTCTTAACTTTGAATTCTTCATATTATTTACTTATTATTCATTCATTTGTGACCTTCAATCCTTTCTCATTTACATATATTGATTCCTATTCAAAGTGATCCTTAGACCAATTCTAATTTCTCTTCACAACAATTTCCGTATTTAGAGATTTAATAACTTTTCAGTTTTGATACTTGACAGTTTCCCATTTTTTTTTCATTTCAATCTCCCTCTTGATCTCCATAAGTGATTTAATTGTGAACCTCTTTTGAACTAGGACCATTTCTAAGAAAAAATCTGATTTTTATACCTGACCTGTATTAATACAGATATCCTTTAACGTTCATCCTTTTCCTGTTCCCCTGTGACCTATGCTAATTGCTTTCAAGGAATATTTTGATAGTTAGATCTCTATTAATTAAGGATATTTTTTCAAATGTTCAGCTCCTGTTTTAATGTTCTACACCCCTTAAAAGGGAACATTTATATGGCCACTTGACATGTTACAAACATTAGCTAAATCTCCTATACATTCCACTTCAGTGTCTTTATAAAAAGGGGAGGGACATGTTAGATAATGTAGTCCTAGACACTTCTAAAAAGAAAGTCTGCTCTGTCAGAGTTGATCTGGGGCCACACAAAACCAACAACCCACAGGAATGCCATATAACAGCCACGGTTATATGTCAAAGTATGCAACATTCCATGATTTGCTTTATAAACTAATATGCATATTACACACACACACACACACACAAATATATACATATAGGTGCAGGTGTGGCTGTGTGGTTCAGAAGTTTTCCCAACCACATGGTCATGGGTTCAGTCCCACAACATGGCTCCTTGTGTCTTTTTATGACTGGGTCCCAACTTGTCACCAACCCTCACCTGTTTCCAAGAAAGGTAATATTTCCCCCTGGTCAGACATGAAAATTGGGAAGGAATAACAATGCTTGTATGATAGTGACAATCATTTCACAACTATCACATGATGACAGGACAAGGATGCACCAACATACACACTCACGCACGTATATGTAAAAAGCACCCAGCACTCTCTATAAAGTGGTTGGCATTAGGAAGAGCCTCCAGCCGTAAAACCAATGCCAAAGCAGATGATAAAGCTTGGCACTTTCCTCAGGCTTGTCAGCTCCTGTCAAACCATCCAACCCAAGCCAGCATGGAAGACAAATGTTAAATGATAATGATATATACAATAGGTTTCATTCAGCTTCCATCTACCAAGACTACAGTAGAATACACTTGCCCAAGGTGCCATGCAGTGGGACTGAATCTGAAACTATGTGGTTAGGAAGCAAACTTTTTAACTACATACAAGTATTCACGTACGTTCATACATATGTACATGTATGTATATGTATATGTAAGTATATAATCTACAAGGGTATTCAAAGTATGCTGACAAATAGTTAAACACACATATATACCTTACAAACACCTCCATATTTCTCTATTTCTCTTTACAACATGAACAAATGTAATATGTACACTTCCTTAAACATATGATACATCTGTAATTATAATCTGTATATGTTTCAAACATGTCTCCTCATAAAGATGGGCAGTAGAGAAACAGAAGTGAGTTATGAATGTTATTACCATTATTATTATTATTATTATTATTATTATTATTATTATTATTATTATTATTATTATTATTATTATTAATAATAATAATAATAATAATAATAATAATAATAATAATAATAATGGCACAGGGCCAGCAATTTCGAAGGAGGGGGTAAGTCAATTACATCAACCTCAGTGTTTAACTGGTACTTATTTTATCAACTCCGAAAGGATGAAAGGCAAAGTTGACCTCAGCGGAATTTGAACTCAGAATGTAAAGACAGTCAAAATACCACTAAGTATTTCATCCAGCATGCTAATGGTTCTGCCAGTTTGATAGTCGTAACACTGCTGTTTCACTACTGCCCATGGTATGTCCATTGCCCACAGTCAGTATGTGTAAAAATAAAAAAATAAACTTGGGGAAAAAATGCGAGTTTGTATCTGGAGATGGTAAGAAGTAATACAAAAGCCTGAGGTACACACCCTCTGGTGGGTTGTGATCGTTGTTGTTGCTGATGGTGGCGGTGGAATATATTTGAGGGGTGGATGGGTGAACATGTATGAGGTGGGTGGGGTTATTTAAGGCATCAGTGTCAGTTATACAGCTTAGGGAACAAACAGCTGCTGAATTCATTGACATCTAGAATTCTGTCTCTCTATTTTTCTCTTCCTATTTACATCTGTCTGTCTCTATTGCTCTGTTTATATCTGTATTTCTTTCTCTCTCTCTCCCTCCTCTCTCTCTCTCTGCTTGTCTATCAGCTGTTCAGTTCTGCTGTACCTCACCTGAAGATGGAATGGGAATGAAAGTTGAGCCAACGAGAGACATGTTGCCTTGATGTGGTCGTCAAGCTGCCAGAAATATCAGCAATATTCACCCTTAGATCACAGACTACTACTGTTGCATTGGATAATGTAATCCTAGATACACAATATCTTTAACCAAAAATACCATATGATAGCATGGCCATGATGAGAACATTTTTGATCATAGGTTTACTGCATCAGGGCTGGTTGGGGACTAAACAACTATATACACAGTCATCATCTTCATTAAGCATCTGCTTTTCATGCTGGCATTGGCTGGACAGTTTGAAGGGATCTGGTGAATCTCAGCGCTGCATCTTGATCCATGTTGGCTATGGCATGGTTTCTTTGGCTGGATGCTCTTCCTAACACCAATCACTTTACAGTGTGCACTGGGTGCTTTTTTTCATATCACTGGCACTAGTGGGACCACAAAGTAACTTGCAAGACAGGAAAGGTATTAAATATGTGATGTACACTAGATACACTATATAGTCTATATACACAATTTATTATGTATAATTTTTACTATAAAGTATATACTAAATATAATGTCTACTGGTACAGGTATGGGTGTGTGGTTAAGAAGTTTGCTTCCCAACCTCATGTTCTGAGTTCAGTTTCACTGTGAGGCACCTTGAACAAGTGACTTCTACTATAGTCCCAGGCCACCTGAATCCTCCAAAGTCTTGTGAATGGATTTAGGAGGCAGAAACTGAAAGAAGCTTGTTGTGTGTGTATGTGATTACACACACATATATAAATATACATACATACATACATAACACATACACTGAACTATTGAGAAATTTACTCTGCCCAAATTATAAGTTCAGGTTTATACCTGTAAATTATTGGGGCACTGGAATATATAACAAACTGCCTAAGCACCAATCTCGAGAAATTCGGCTTCTCAAAAACAGAAAGGAGAAAGCTGATTCAAAGACTACAGATCCAAACCATCACTGAAACTGAAAATTTCTAAAACTTTCCAGAAATTTACCTTTTAAGCATACATGCGCATGTCTAGACATGCAACTATATGCATGTGAATACATACTTAAAACCACAACCAATAGTATCTCAGCTATTGCCACTGCAACTGCTACTACCACTACCATTACCACATGCACCATCTCAGCTACAACCAACACAATCGCCACCATCACAAGCACTACTCCAGCCACCAGCATTACTATCACCACCACCACCACTACTGTAGATACCACAACAGCACTAACATTATTATCACCACCGCCAAGACTATGACTTGTTCCATTACCATCACCACTAGCTTTGTCATCACCACCACCTCATTGGCCACCATCAACACCACTATTACTCACACCACTATATCACCAACACTACTACAATAATCATCACCGCCATTATTTTCACCACTATCTCCATCACTATCTCTACTCCTGTCACCACCATTATCTTTACCACTATTATCACGACCACCCTAGACACCACTATCCCCACTCCTATCACCACCACTACCAATACCACTATCTTCACCACTATTATCACCACCACCACCATAAACATCACTATCTCCACTGGTACTTCCACCACCACCACCACCACCAAGACCATAGACACCTCTGTCTCCACTGCTCACTACCACCACCATCACCACCTGGTAATTTGCGTTAAACTATATCCTAGTTCCAGCATCAAGTGACAATTAAAGATGTGTAAGAGCAGCAGACACACACACAACAACACAAAGCGATACGCAGGGCGGCAAGCCATCGGTAACAGATACATGGCCTTCACACAGCAGACACACGGCAGATACACGGCAATGCACAGCAAAGTCAGGAAGCATTTTCTCCTGGAATGGCTGAGACAGAAATAGGATGTGTGAGGAATTTAGGTGAAGGATTCTGCTGAAGAGAATTCTTCAGATAAATATTTTAGGTTGGCCGTGGGTGGGTTGGTTGTTTGGTTGGTTGGTAGAGTGTTAGGTTGGGTTGTGTGGTAGTGTGGGGGGGGGGTTGTT
>NC_069006.1:18734162-18735377 GCF_001194135.2 Octopus bimaculoides | reverse complement strand
TATACACATACATATCCACATACATATACACACATATTTTATCTAGCTAGCTAGCTATTTATTTATATCACTATATCAACCAGATCAAAGTTCTCAATGATTTTTTTATCTATGGACTCCCTTTAATTCCCATTTTACTTAAATGGACCCCCATAGCCATTCAATGTTTTAAAAAATCCTATTATATTTTTATAGTTAAATATTATCAAGAATTGTATAAAAAAAAAACTGTTAAAATAATTTTTAACAGTACAACTAATTTATTGCACATAAATTTTAGCAACAAAATCTTGTGTGGACCCCCAAGGGTCATATGAACCCTGGTTGAGAACCACTAAACTGGACTATTGGCTGTTATTAAACACCACTGGTTAAAATGCCCTTCCTCACATTGTTGTAGCTTCCAAATGATGAAATCCTGCTGGCAAGGTGGGCAGTCCAACATTTTCCCCTGAACAGAATGCTAACAGGGTACCTATTTACAGCTGAGTGAACTGGAACAACTTGTAAAGAAGTGTTCTGCTCAAAAACACAATGCACTGCCAATCTGGGAATCGAAACCACAGCCTTGCAGTCATGAGTGCAATAGCCTTAATCACTAAACCACAAGCCTTCATGTCTATCTATTATTTATCTGTTTGTCCGTCTGTCTGCCTCTGTATATAACATATATAGATTTTTAATGAAACTGAAGCTGAGAGTTTGTCTTGCGACTTGAGTTTCATGCTACTGCAAGCTTCAGGTGAAACTGTAATGACTTGGTATTGGTGTGTGTGAGTATGATATATACACATATCAGTTGGTGTATGTGTGAATTTCTTACACGTTCATGCCCATGCATATGATGGGCTACCTTTTCTTCAATTCACTGAGATCTTCACAATTATTCATCATAAATTCCCTGTAAAGTGTGTTTAAAATCTAAAAACAACTTCTAATCAGCATCGCTATTTCCCTATCTATCTATCTGTATAATCATAAATGTATAGGGATTGACAGTAACCTGCTTCTCCAACATACTGAGAATTCAGAAATAGCAGTCAAAGAACTACTGATTTCAAAACTACAAATTATTACTCCAGATTGATAGCGATATTTTTGATACACACAGAATAAAAAACAATAGAGAAGAGTAGAAAAACACTTGCCTTTAGTTAATTTAGTACAATTGTTTCACAGTTAAGAGTACATAATATCTATCTGTATAATCATAAA
>NC_069006.1:18724226-18728962 GCF_001194135.2 Octopus bimaculoides | reverse complement strand
TATATATATATATATATATATATCTTTTAATTGACTTTCTCTTCCTTCTTCTCTCTCACTGTTCCTCTGCCCTCACACCAACACTACCAATCTCTTTTCTTTCCTTTTCTCTCCCTCTCCTCTCTGTCTCTCTCTCTCACACGTTTTTTTCTCTTTCTTTTCCCCCTCTATAGATATTCTACTCCTTCTTACCAAATCCTCTCCTCATCTAGTAGGAGACTTAAACTACCCTGACCAAATATAAAGAGCAAATTCCATCAATTTGTTCATATTTTGTTATGTCTTAAGTGAGGAAGATTTTGTGTAACAGATGAAATTCCATGTTTATCTATTGCGCAATTATCTGATACATAAATATTAAATGCATCCAAAATATCATTACTTGGTTTTTTATACATATTTATAAATGTATGCATATATATGTACGTATGTATTACCTCTTCGAAACGCTTAGTTTTAGAATGGTGGCAGCTGATGAAGGAAATGTTCTCTATGTGGCCTGTGTATTTTCTGTACTGTTTATCTGTTTATCATTTTGTCCACGTTTTTTTGCAACATCCTGTACCCAGATATGCCTCTATATATACATGTAGATGTAGGTATGTACATACATGTACGTATATGTGCATATACTCATATATTATTTGTATTATGTTATATATATATATATATATATATATATATATATATATTAGATATACATACGTATGTATGTATGTATGTATTTATATGAGAGAGTCACATACAATATGTTTAGTAAGCATATCTTTAGCCATGATGGCTGTGAAAATATAAGCTATTGATAATATGTAGGAGTTTCAACAGCTTGAAATGGTAATCAAAGCAATTAGTTTTGGTCTTTCATTATAAAGTCATTAGATATCACTTACCTTTGATTTTACTGAAGAAACAGAATATCTCATGGGAAAATGTAATCAACTCTATGATGAAGCGTAACAAAATTTACATCACGGTAGAAGTATATTTATGTGTTAATATATGTGTGTGTGTGTGTGTGTGTGTGTGTACATATGCAAACACACACATATATATATATGTATATATATACATATATACTTACATATAGATGTTACTAAAATGACTAAGGGTATTAGTTAGCACCAGCATTGCATGAAATAAGAGTCAAAACGAGTTGTTTTGACTCTTATATCTAGCAATGCTGGTGCTAACTAGTACCCTTAGTCACTATAGTAGCGTCTATAGTTCTGCTTTTCGGTTGTAAACTGTGAATAAGCCACCTATAGTACATACTTACATAGATATATATACAAACATATACATATATACATACTTACATGTATACACATACATATACATATATTTATATATACACACATATACATACATGTGTGTGTGTTTGTGTATGTATATTGTATAAAGGAGGGGTTAAAATCAAAGCCATGTCATCATGAAATATGGAATTAAAAATATACCAAACATTCCAGTACTTGTTTTAATATGTATGTGTATATATGTATATATACATACAGTTCCAGGTTCAGTCCTACTGTGTGGCACCTTGGGCAAGTGTCTTCCACTTATAGCCTTGTGCTTCCACTAGAAAGGATTACTACTACTACTACTACTAAGGCAGCAAGCGGGCAGAATTGTTAGCATGCTGGACAAAATGCTTAGTGGTATTTCGCCTGTCGCTACATTCTGAGTTCAAACTCCGCTGTGGTCAACGTTACCTTTCGTCCTTTTGGGGTCGATTAAATAAGTACCAGTTATGCACCGGGGTCGATGTAATTGACTTAATCCCCTCCCCCAAACTACCCTTGTGGCAAAATTTGAAATCATCATTATTATTATTATTATTATTGTTATTATTATTATTATAAGGCGTGAGCTGGCAGAATCATTAGCACACCAAGCAAAATGCTTAGCGATATTTCGCCCATCTTCATGTTCTGAGTTCAAATTCTGTCGAGGTTGACTTTGCTTTTCATCCTTTTTAGTCGATAGATTAAGTACCAGTCATGTACTGAGGTCAATGGGATCGACTTACCCCACCCCACAAATTTCATGCCTTGTGCCTATAGTAGAAAGGATAATTATTATCATTATTAATCAGCAGAAGTTAAGCACTGGTACTTATCTCCAGATGAATACTGCAATAAATATACACTTTTGGAATGTATTTCCATTAAGTATGATACGCAGCCATTTCAATTCAATCCTGCTTCTGTTGCGTATAATGGATTTATACGCACACACACACACAGTTCCCATCTAGCAAATTCTCTTTGTTTGTAAGCAGGTATGATGTGATTTGATTTGAGGGAGATTCCACTGCTATTTCTTATATAGAGGTTTTTCTCATTAGGATCCTAATGGCTCACACAACTACAAAATAATAGTCTGGAAAGAGGTCAAGAACATTGCCCCAGCCCATGCCTTCAAAACCTCTGATTTAAGGTGATCCCTGCAAAGTGCAAGTGGGTATATGTCAAGTCATATGAGACTTCTCAGACACATTCAGTTACTATATATGGTCACCCCTACTTTGTTGTTTATCTGAATATTTGTCTATATCAGGGATCTTATTACAGGTGTCTTGTTACACGCTGACTGAAACTTACTATTTAAATAAAAGATTATGTAATATATATATGTGTGTGTTTGTGTATATATATATATATATATATATATATATATATATATATATATATATATGGATGGATATATGCATGTATGTATGTAAAATGTATATAAATATATATGTAATGTATGTGTGTGGGTGGGTGTGTATATGTATGTGTATATGTATATATATTTTTTCTCCCATCCAACCCATACCAGCATGGAAAACAGATATTAAAGGATGGCAATGATGATATATGTGTATTTTTATATATATATATGGATATATATGTGTTTATGTATATAGATAATGCATGTGTATATGTATATAAATGTATAATATGTATATAAATAATGCATGCGATGTATTATATACATACTTATACATACATACATATACATTTACAAGTCTGTGTATATGTTCATATGGGTGTGTGTGTGTGTGTGTGTGTGTGTGTATGTATGTATATATATATATAAACACATATTTGTGCTTCATGCAAGAAATTTAATACTAATGCATCAGGGTCAAAATCGGTGGGGTGAGGGAGGAGGCTGTAGCATCATACTTGAGATTAAAAAAAGATAAGAGATTACTTTTAGGTACACAAGTGAGGGTTGCATATATTCACATAAATACAGTATCTAATATATAAATATGTACAGTATATATATATTACATTACTAAAACTTGATAATATATGTTAGACATTTCATGAATCTGTCAGCAGACATGGCCATATGTCAACAGTAGAGAATGTTGTTGTTGTTCTTGTTGCTGTTGCTTCTGTTGTTGTTGTTGTTGTTGTTGTTGTCTATCCCTAGGCTTGCTCTTAATGACTGATCAAGCAGACATATGATCTAAGACATTTCAGCCCTTGACCATCTTCTGTTTTTAGAAGCTCCCAGTTCATATAGTTCCAGCAACACTTTGCCCTGACTTAGCAATCTTCTCAAATTCCACAAAACAGGTATTTATGTGGGAAATGACAGTGCTCTTGGAGTGCTCTGGGAGAAAGCTCATGAGAGGAAGCTTGCCAAAATACCAGGAGCTGGTAGAGCTGTACAGAAATTGGCTCTGGCAAGTATGTTACGAGGCACTAGAAGTGAGTTGCCAAGGTTTTGTGGAGGTGTTCCTTCTAGAAAGCTCTGACTGGGATTGAAGTTACTGGTGCAGGGAAGAGGAAGGCTATAAATTCCATCACTGAAGCTGCAGAGAAGGCCACTAGGTGACTCTGGATGAGGGAATGTCTGAGACCCCAAAAATATCACTGATGAGGAGATTCAGGTGCTGTTTCTAGCAAGGCAAGAAACTATGTGGAAACGCTCTTAGTGGATTGAGGTGGGACTGCTAAGCCGGGAACCATGTTAGGTCTATCGCACACATACGGATTAGATCTGGCTCCAGCACCCTTGTCATAGTCCCTGTATTGAATTACATTTCCATCCTATGTACGCTTCAGTTTCTTTACAATTATAGGAGATCTGGATGCTGTATCTAGCAAAGCAGATAACCATATAGAAGCATCCTTGCTGGATTAAGGTGTGATGTTAAACTGGGCGTTGTGTTAGGTCTACCACCCATAAGAATAAAATCTAGCTCTAAAGTTTGACTCTTCAAGTATTTTGGCTTTGTCCGCTCCTCTGTCTGTCTGTCTGCCTGTCTATCTGCATCTGTGTGTGAATCTGTTTCTAGAATTGCCTTCGTTTCCTTGAGTTGTTTTTAATGGGGGTGTTGTTTACGTATCACATTCAATTCTACACCTACGGTGATAGCAGATCCGGGAGCCAAGACAGACAAGAGATGCTGCGAAACTCTATATATGAAGTATATAAACTGTTCTGACGGCAGTGCTGCTTCTGTGCCAAGTTATCTTGATTGGAATAACACACCTGAATGATAGACTCTACATACATACATACATGTGTGTATGCAAACGTGTGTGTATTTGTGTGTGTGTACATATACATACATATATACACATATCCATTCACACATACATACACACATGTATAGATATATATTCATACTCACAAACATATACATACATACATACAGATCTATGTGTACATGTGTGTGCGCGTGTATATATATATATATATATATATATATATATATATATATATATATA
>NC_069006.1:18720420-18724045 GCF_001194135.2 Octopus bimaculoides | reverse complement strand
AGATATTTTCAGGGGCTTTTTTCTTTTGTCTTCCTTCTCTTTCTCTTTTCTCATTTTCCCCCTTTTTTCATCTCTTGTTTTTGTTACTGTTGTTGTTGTTGGTGGTGGTGGTGGTGGTGGTGGTAATGATGGCAGTGGTTGGGTTAGTGTCAGGGCAGAAAAATGCATACTGTCATTACTGCAATCATCATTATCATCATCACCAGTATCATTATCATCACGACTATCACTACAATCATTAACTTCATCATTATCATTTACACCATGATTAGCATCCTCATCATCACCATTATCATCGTTGTCACTGTCATTATCATCATCATTATCAATGCTGTTGTCCTTATCAGTAGCAGCAGCACCAGCAACATTTATGTATAAGCCAATGAGTTGGACTTCTACTTAATCACTTAATCTGCAAGAAATAGCAAAATCTCTCTCCAATCATCCGTACTGTCTTTAAAATTAAAATGGATGACAATACTGGACAACAAAAGACTTAGATTCCCTAACTGAAATGACCTTAACCGTCATTCAGAGCTCACGTAGGGCTAAATAACAATAGGGCATCATTAGTATCATCATCGTTGTCATCATTGTTATCACTGTCACCATCATAACCTCAATGTCAGTATCATCATTTTCCTCCTCCTCCACCTCATTATAATCATCATCATCATTGTCATAATTGTCCTTTACCATTGTTTTCCTCCTCCACCTCATTGTCATCATCACCACCATCATTATCATTGTCATTGTCTTCGTTTTCCTCCTCCTCCTCCTCATCCTCATCACCACCATCATCATCACTTCCAACTCTCATCTTTAAATTTTAATTTGAATAAATGTATTCAGTTCATTAAACTTTTTTTTTTTTTTTTAAACTAAAAGCAAGTACATTTTATACAATAAAATGGTGTTTTGTGTTTGCAGCATTTTCTCTTTTTTAAAAAAAGAAAAGCATTACAACGCGAATATGAAACTTTTAGTTATCCATTTCAAATGTCAAGAAAGAGTAACTGGAATGAAAGACAAATCTATTTTTAGTCAGGAACAAAGAAGAAACACACTACCATTTCAAGCAATGCCAAAGTTTTTACTGTGTTACGTTTCAGGTGTGTTCAATGAAGTGTTAAAAGATTTAGCTTAAAAATGCTCAGAACTTTCTGGACAACCTAATACGTGTGTATGTATCTTTATGTTCGTCAGAACTTTCTGGACAACTTAATACGTGTGTATGTATCTTTATGTTTGTGTTTGTCTCACACCACCACTTGACAATCAGTGTTGGTTTATTTACGTCCCTGTAACTTTGCCGTTCATCAAAAGAGACCAGTAAAATAAGTATGAAAATTTAAAAATAACTCCTTGGACCAATTTGTTCGACTAAGTTCCTCAAGGCAGTACCCCAGCATGGCCACAGTCCACTGACTGAAAAAAGGCAAAAGATAAAAACTGTGTCTGTGCAATTAATAATCTTTTGTATAACATGCACAAGGCCTGAAATTTTGTGGGATAGGGCTTGTTGATTACATTGAAACCAGTACCCAACTGGTATTTATTGACCCTGTGAAAGGTAAAGCCGACTAGGATAATATTTGAACTCAGAACATAATCATGGGTGAAATACCACTAAGCATATTATTTGGCATGCTAATGGTTTTTTCCAACTCTCCACCTTCTGCAATTAATAATGAAACCAAAAGCAATCTAGGAAAATACAAAACTAGCCTCAGCTATCCCAAGTAAGAGAAATGAATATATAAACGCTTTAAAAAAATCACTTTATAAAAGTCATTATTAAAGATAGTAGCAAGGTAGCAAGCTGGCAGAATTGTTAGCACACTGGGTACAGTGCTTAGCAGCATTTCATCCATCTTTGCATTCTAAAATCAAATTCCACTGAGGTAGACTTTACCTTTCTTCCTTTTGGGGTTGATAAATTAAGTACCAGTGTTTCACTGGGATCGATGTAATCTACTAATCCCTTCCCCACAAAATTTGGACCTTGTGCTTTTAGTAGAAAGGACTTATTATTCAATAGTTTTATTTTTATAACGTGCTTTCACTTCACTACCGAGCGCAGCTCTGTGTGCCTTGGGTATGTGCTGTGGTTTGCTGTGATGCTCTTATGGTTACTGTATTGAAAGTGTTTTGGGTAGGATGTGTGCAGTGCCCAATAGTGCAATTTTCTGTATGTTATATATATTTGTAAGTCCTGGTGTTTTCGTTATGTATTTGTCTGAATATTTTTTTATTATACCTAAGGCACCTACCATGATAGGAATTGTTTCTGTTTTTAGATTCCACATTCGAGTTACCTCTATTTCCAGGTTATTATTATTATTATTATTATTATTATTATTATTATTATTATTATTATTATTGAGGTGGCAATCTGACAGGTTCATTAGCTCACTGGACAAAATGCTTAGCAGCATTTCTTCCAGCTCTTTATGTTCTGAGCTCAAACCTCATTAAGATCAACTTTGCCTTTCTTCCTTTCAGGACCAATAAAATGAAGTACCAGTCTAGAACTGGGAAGCAATGTAATGCCTCTAAAATTGTTGGCTTTGTGCCAAAATTAGAATTATTTCAGGCATTTCTTTTCAATTAGCCTAATTTGTTAAGTTATTACATTAGCATCATGAAAAAGAAAACATTTCTTAAAAAAATATATATATTTGAAAATAATTGCATATTGAAATATTGAAAACTCATTTTAAAATACACATAAATATACATACATATATATATATGGATGACTGTATAAACACTCCCTTATCAGCCAGTATGTACGTCTGTTACCTGTTGTTGCTGTTTAACATCAGATCAGCTTTGATCCAAGGTGGTCAATCATTGCCATCTAGTCTCTTATTCGAACATAGTATATCTAGGACTACATCGTTTTATGTGCCTTTCTTAATTGAAGACATCAAAGAGTGATTTGAAGATTTGGCTACTATCTCTAGCAAATTGGACAACTGAGTACAGGCTATTTTATTGTCATATGCTTGTCTGTTACTTGTTGTTGATGTTTAACCCTAGGTCAATCCTAATCCAGAAGACCTCTTATTCAAACATAGTATATTTAGGACTATATTGCTTGATGTGTTCTTGATTTTAAGACAGGTGAAGGTATTTGAAAGATGATTTGGCTAGTTCCTCTAGTAAACTGAATGGCTAAATACAGGTTACATTCTATTGGTCACTATGTATGTCTGTTATCCATTGATGCTGTTGAATCCTTTCATCAATCTTTATCCAGGAAACCTAAGACAAAGGCTTACTGTGACATTTTAATTCAGACATGTTTGTTTCATTTCCATAGAATAGCATAGCTCAAAATGTTAAAGACTTCTTCCAATTTTCCAAACACCAACCTAATACACCTTGTTTGTTGTTCTTTTAACTTGTATTCATGTTTTTTTTTATTTTTTTACCATATATCTAAGACTACATTGTTTAACCCAGGGGTTTTCAAACTGTGGTTCGTAGACCACAGGGGGTCCGCAAGGACAAGACAGGGGGTCCATGGACAGCAAATACTTTTTATGGGCAATTTGATTTTATATATGTTTTTTAATCAAAATCTTTTAATTGACAATAAACCTATTTGTTAAATACT
>NC_069006.1:18718300-18720410 GCF_001194135.2 Octopus bimaculoides | reverse complement strand
GGTCCATGGACAGCAAATACTTTTTATGGGCAATTTGATTTTATATATGTTTTTTAATCAAAATCTTTTAATTGACAATAAACCTATTTGTTAAATACTGTTAAATAAATAAATGTAAAAATAAATGTTATTTTAAGCAAATATTTATGTATAAATTTCATAAGCGTTTATAAGGGGGTCCCTAAGGTAAAGCCTGAAATATAAAGGGGTCCGCAAGTCAAAAAGTTTGAAAACCCTTGGTTTAACCTATCCTTATTTTAAGATGCAATTTGAAAAAAGATTTGGCTGCAATTTCTACCAAATCCAGTCATTATCATAGTAATAGTGATGGTGGTTGTGTTAATGGTGATGATGATGATGGTGGTGGTGATGAAAGTATTTTTGAGAACTCAGGGTGTTTTATTTTATTCTGCATGCTCTCCAATTGTCTTTTGTCAGACAATGTAACTGCTAACCAAAGCCAAGTGTAATGTCAGTGACCTTATTATTGTTGTTACTGTGGCTTTTATTGTTGTTATTATTGTTCTTACCGTTGTTGTTGCTATTTTTGTTGCTGATGCTGTTGTTGTTGGTCTTTGGTATTTCAATACTTCTAGACTGTTCTTTGCAGGAGAATGATAAATTCCCAGATGTTACCACCACCACCACTACTACTACTGTTTATATGTGTGTAGGAGTAGTTTCTGCTAACCAAAGTAGCTAGATTGCTAACTTGTTCTTCTTGTTTGCCTCTATTCTTTTTCTTTAATTACTTTCTAAAGATGTTTCCATGGTTGCTCAGTTGGCTGCTGAAAGGTTTCAGTATATTCTAACCCAGGATTTGATCTTGTGTCTCTTACTCAACTCCTCTAGACCAGCAGTCTCCTAAAGTTTTTGCATTATTGACTGATTTCATGCAAGACAAATTTTCCACAGACCAACGAATCATTCACGGAACAAAACACAAAGTGCATAATATATAATTTAATTATTAGATATACGATTAGTCCACATTGTTTCTCCGTGTATCTAGGACTACATTACCTATTTTTTGACATGGTGGTTAGTGTGACTATAGTAGTTGCTGTTGTTTAACCCCAAATTTGTCCTGACTCAGCCAAAGCTATGATCAAAGGTGTTCCAGTGATTACCATCCCACATTTTATTGTGTGAAGGTGCATGGCTCAGTGGTTAGAGTTTCGAGCTTACAATTGCGTGTTTGTGAGTTCGATTCCAGGACTGGGCTGCATGTTGTGTTCTTGAGCAAGACACTTTATTTCATGTTGCTCCAGTTCACTCAGTTGTAGAAATGAGTTACAACATCACTGGTGCCAGCTGTATCAACCTTTGCCTTTCCCTTGGATAACATCAGTGGCATAGGATGGGGAGGCTGGTATGCATGGGTGACTGCTGGTCTTCCATAGAAACAACCCTAGGTTGTGTGTTTGCCAGTGAGGCAACTTTCCACCTAGACTTGTACCCCAGAGGGGAACCTCTTAGGTGCACCCATGGTCATTCATGACCAGCGGAGTTGTTTAAATATATCACTCCAAACATCATGGTGTTTGGAGTAATCACTAGTGATGCCTCCATTCATCTTCCCACACAGCCTCAGACTCAACACAGAGGCCTACATCAAGTGCCTGGAGGAGGTAGTGCTGCCCTGGGTCAAGAGGGTGGCTGCTGGAAGACCCTATATCTGGCAACAAGACTCTAAACCATGCTACACAGGCAGGTGAACCCAGTCATGGCTGTCAGACAATTTCTGCAACCACATTACCCCTAACATCTGGCCACTTAACTCCCCAGACTGCAACCCCCTTGATTATTATCTGTAGGGTGCAGTTGAGCAAGAGACCAAGAAAACTCCTTGTAACGCCAAAGATGAACTGAAGGCAAGGATTGTGGTAACATCCACCAACTTAAACAGGGAGACTGTCCAGAAGAGTTGCAAAAAATTCCAAAGTCATCTGGAGGCCATGGTTGAAGCCAATGGCAATTTTATTGAATAAATTTACTCTTTAGTATTTCAAGATATATTTCTATAATTTTGGTAAATATATCTGTTAAAATGAGATGTTAGTGTTATTTTCATTTTGTGTAATTTAGATGACAGTTTGTTCACCACACC
>NC_069006.1:18714106-18718199 GCF_001194135.2 Octopus bimaculoides | reverse complement strand
CGTGGCCGTTTTCGTGCGGGTGACACGTAAAAGCACCCACTACACTCTCTGAGTGGTTGGCGTTAGGAAGGGCATCCAGCTGTAGAAACTCTGCCAAATCAGACTGGAGCCTGGTGTTGCCATCCGGTTTCACCAGTCCTCAGTCAAATCGTCCAACCCATGCTAGCATGGAAAGCGGACGTTAAACGATGATGATGATGATGATGATGATATATATATATATATATATATATATGCTTAGTTATATATATATATGCAAAAGTAAAGCTTTTCATTTGATGTACAAAACAATTAAGTATATGAAGCAAAGATGACACCCCTTAAATCTGTTAGCACTATAATTATAACAACTACCACCATCACCACCACTATCTTTACCACTACCATCATCAACATTATCGTTTGTAGCATTGCTTTCCAATTGCTGTACAGATTGGGTTTCGGCAATGTAACTGAGATGGTTTGTCTCAAGGGTAGAAGAAATGAGTGTACATGTGTGGCTGTCTTTGTGCGTGTGGGTAGGTGGATGGGTGAAAAGAAAATATGAGAATATTCCACTCTCAGTTCTGGAGATTAGGTCCGTGTTGTTGTTGTTGGTGGTGGTGGTGTTGGTGGTAATGATGATGATAGTGATGGTGATAATGATGTTGAAATTTGTAATGTTGTTGGTTCTGGCAATAATGATGAGGGTGGATGTGATGTTAATGATGACAGTGTTGTTGATGGTGTTGGTGGTGGTGGCAAAAAATTCTTCTTAATCAGACAGACAGATAGACAGGTTGGTAGATAAAGTGTATTTTTATCTATCTATCCATCTATCTGTCACTACTTTGTCTATTTCTAACAGACTGAACAACTAAAAAGAGTCTCTCATTAACCGAATGACGTTTTAGATGACGTTTGTGTAGGGGTTTTCCATGGCATTTCTTTGGGAGATGAGTGTGGATGAGGGATATCTCTTTTTAGTTTTTATATATTGTTCTGAGACTTCATTTAGAGGACAAATTATGTTTGATGGCACATTTTTTACTTATTTTTTGTTTTCATCTTTATTTTTTATTTTCTTCTTCTTCCCCACCACCACCACCACCACCACTATCTGTCTGTCTGTCTCTCTCTCCTAATCTGCTTTCTTCCACAGATGCTAAATCAATTAGTGCTGGAAGAAAGAAGAGAGAGAGAAAGAGAGAGACCTAATATGGTGTTTGTTTTGTTTATTTGTCTTAATAATTAATTTTACCTGATATTGCTGCTAACGAAGTAAGGAATGGTGACATATAACACCTGAAAACATTGCCAAGGTTTACCACAAGCAATTGACTGCAAGCTGTGTAATCATTCAGCATGCTAGATATAGCAGCAAAATCTCCCTCAAACCAAACCTTAATGCAGGACACATTAGATAATGTACTCTTATATACACTGCATGCAATAAACAGGATTGTCACAGATGGAACATCTGTAATGATAGGTCTCCTGGATTAGAGCTAACTTGCCAAATTTGAGCTAAATAGCAGCTATATATAATGTATACTAGATATACTATATTTTAATTCTTCTCACAGAGGCAATGATGAAAGACCGGGACCTCTAGAGACATGTTGTGATTGAGAAGACCCATCAAGTAAAGTGAGATCACAGCTATAGCCTACACCAGTGTCGCAAAACCAGCCCACTTAAAAAGTACCTTTGGGTCGTCGAGTGATATGCCGTGCTTGAGGAGACCTATTGAGTCAAGTAAATCAAAATCAAGTCAAATCACAATCAAATAGAAATTGTAGTTGTGGCTGATGCCAGTGCTGCCTGACTGGCTCCCATGTAAAAAGCACCATCCGAACATGGCCGATTCCAGTGCCGCCTGACTGGCTCCCATACTGGTGGCACATAAACAGCACCCACTACACTCTCAGAGTGGTTGGCATTAGATTCTATCAAGTGGTTCAATCCATGCCAGCTTGGGAAATAGACATTAAATGATGAAGATAATGATATATATATATATATTAACTGAAAGGTCTTTCTGCGTCTATAAATGATTCCTATAGTTTTTAAGAGCAATTATACAAAGGATGTCTTCTTCATGTAGGAAACACTTGCCCAAGATACCATGCAGTAGGATTGAGCCTGGTTTCCCTTGGTTACAAAGCTGACCTCTTAAGTACATGGTTGGCTATGCCTGCACTTGCAGGGAGCATTCCAAACTCAACCTTCAGTGATTCACTCATAACTATTTCAGCAAGAACAGTGAAGTCTATGCTTTGCTGACAAGACCTAATAAGACTGAAACATTTCCAGAATTGTCTCCCATACTTACTAGAAATAATCAAAATATTATTTAGTCATTGAGCTCATGTTTTTACCTCACAATACAATTATTTCTAATTAGATATTTGTTGCACACTACATTAAACATGCTAACAGTAGCTTAACTATTGTTTTTTGATGTGAACAATGTCTCTGAGTAATTAAATGCAGTTTTTTTTCTTTTTGGAAGTGGGGGCAAGAATGCTTAAGAGAAACTGATTTAAAATGCATCAGAGAATAATACTCCAGAGTAATACTCCAGAATAATACCCCAGATTAACAGGAAAATAAAGATAAATTTAACAGCTAGGGCAAGAATGGGGGACAACACGCCAGTTGGGGCAAAAATGAGGGGCAACACGCCAGCTGGGGCAAGAATGAGTGGTAATTTACAAGCTAGTGTAGAAATTAGTGGTGGTTTACCAGCAAGGCGGTGGCTGTCACAGACTTTTTATTGTATAAACAACACATATTTTTTGTGGAATAGGTTTATGGTAAGCACTTAGAGATAAATATCTTTCTCTCTCTCTCTCTCTCTCTCTCTCTCTCTCTTATATATATGTGTATATATATATATATATATATATATATATACACACACACACACAAACACATACAAATGCACACGCATGCACACGTCACTTTGTGCCTCTGCAAGACACCAACACTTGCTCCCTCTCTCCCTCTCTCTTTTCTGTCCTCATCTCCTTCTTCTCCTGCTCTTCACCTCTCTCTCCTTCGACAATATCACATCAGACAAATAAAATATTTCAACTTCTCACTGTAATTGTTTTCTGCTTTCACCCATGCCACTACTTACCCTTAAAGCTAATAGGATAATTATCTCATCAAATAGTCTCTTAAAACATCATTTATCATCGTCACCAACACCACTACCACCTCCACCACCACCAGCACCACCACCACGATTATCATCATCATCATCTTCACTGTAACGCTCATCATCATCATCATTATCATTATTACCAATACTATCATAGTCATCATCATCATCACCATCATCATCATTATTATCATCCATATCAAAATTATGAACACAGTCAACATCATCACTATGATTGGCTTGTCATCTGTCATCGTCCTCACAATTTTAAACATCCATCTATTTTTTTGTTATCATCATTGTCATCACCAACGTCATTATCATCAGAGAAATGTACAACTTCATCATTACATTGGCACTATCATAATCATCATCATCATCATCAATGAGCCAACAAGATAAGTGTAGTCATCCTACTATGCTAGACATAGCAAACATCATCCTTCTCTTCACCATGATTGCCATTATCATCATCTTTATCATCCTCATCATCATCATAGTCCCTATTCTGTTTTCTTCAGCTTTCTAGCATATTCTTGTTATTTTCTGTTTGTTGCTTGAATGAATGCATACAAGCAAGATATTCAGGCTAGTAATGGAGTGAATCATTAGCTTTGAATGAAGAAACTTCAGTAAGGCGTAGGAGTGGCTGTGTGGTAAGTAGCTTGCTTACCAACCACATGGTCCCAGGTTCAGTCCCACTGCGTGGCATCTTGGGCAAGTGTCTTCTACTATAGCCTCGGGCCAACCAAAGCCTTGTGAGTGGATTTGGTAGACGGAAACTGAAAGAAGCCCGTCGTATGTATGTATATATATATGTATGTGTGTATGTGTTCGTGTGTCTGTCTTTGTCCCCCCCAACATCGCTTGACAACCGATGCTGGTGTGTTTATGTCCCCGCAACTTAGCGGTTCGGCAAAAGAGACCGATAGAATAAGTACTAGG
>NC_069006.1:18712192-18713870 GCF_001194135.2 Octopus bimaculoides | reverse complement strand
ATATATATATATATATATATATATATATATATATATATAGATATATAGATATGATGTAATCAGTAGCACACTTACCGCAAAAATAAGAGCTGTAGGTTCGATTCCCACATGTACTTATGTTTTTCTGTTGAGGGCTTATGTACTCCAATACTAGCCTATATATATGTTTTGTTTTTGTGTTTTCGTTTCTCATTGTGTTCGACGATTTTTTGATGTCCTGTGCCCATATATATGCATGTATGTGTACATGTGTGTGTAGGTATGCACATATATGTATGGATATATGCATATATTTATATATTATTTATATTGTTGTATGATTGAATGCCATGCATCCTTTTCCATGTAAGTTTTATCTATCTATCTATATATATACATATATATTCTTTATTTGTGGATTAACAATTTAACAATGCTATCAATAATTTTACATGGAAAGGATTTCCACAATCTTCAAACAATCCACTTAAAACCGTTGGTATAGCATTGTTAATCCACAAAGAGTATTTATCCACCAAATGTAGTGTTGTAAACTCTACTCTGTGTTTGATACTATCATAAATGTATAAATGTAATCTTTACATCTAACTTATCATGGTTGCTTTGTTACAACACCGAATACTGCATTACTAGCCTTGAGAGATCCACTCATATGGGTACTTGGTACATGAAAGCACACAGATCATAGCAGATGAAATTCATTTGTCAAGGGTGCCAGAATTCCTCATATCATGTGATTTCAGCACCCATGACAAACGGATTTTCTCTGCTATGATCTACATATATGCTTTTATGCATCAAGCAGCTTAATGAGAGGATCTCTCTCAGTTAATAATGTAGTTTTCGGTGTTCTAACAAGGCATCTATGTTAAGGTGGACATAAAGATTACCTTTGGTATTAATACTGCTTCTGTCGCTAATAATCAATGCATAAATATGTGTTCTTATAAAGTTATATTTAACATACTCAGCCACACTCAGACATGGAAAGACCTTCTGCTGCAGAAATAGTCCCGGGAGAAAATTCTGTCTAAATGATGTGTGAAAACACATTCGGTCATAAATGACGTCATTAGACTGTGAATTACATTTCTGCATTCTTCCACGTCATCAGCTGATGATGTGAGAGAATGCAGAAATGCATACATCCTAGGATCCAATGATGTCATTCACAGCCCAATGTGTTTTCTCTCTCCCACTCCTCCATTCAGCTCTTACCACCCTCTATCTGTTACTACTGTCCCCCACTCCCATCCATGTGTTACCACTCTCTCTGTCTCTCTCCCCCTCTCCTCCATACTGCAACTGTTGGTACCTCAATGGTCTACTGTGATATATCTATGTATATATGTAGTTATCTCTCTCTCTATATATATATATATATACATATATATGTATATATATAAAAATATATATTTATGTGTGTGTGTGTGTGTGTGTGTGTGTGTCTAAAAGAGAACTGATGAAATTAAGATATTCCAGGAGCCAGACCAGAACCATGATCTAAACAAAATGGTGAAGAGTTAAGGAATGTCAAGAGCTGAAGTGTTTACCATTTGAAATTTGCCAGAAATAAAAGCCAGGTGGAAGGTGTGTGAGTGTGTGTGTGTGTGTGTATGTATACATATGCAAACATAGATAAATACAAACATGCATACATACATACATACATACATAC
>NC_069006.1:18710047-18712182 GCF_001194135.2 Octopus bimaculoides | reverse complement strand
ATACATACATACATACATACATACAGGGTGCAAGAATTATTTGAGGATATATATGGTAATTTAATAAAACAACTTTTATCTAGTAAAAAATAAATGTATTTTAATAAAACATTGTGTACATGTTCTCAGTAAGCTTCAATGTGGGACTGGAATTGTTGACGTGATCTTTATTCAGTTTGGACATTGCCCAGACAATTGTGGTCTTGAGTGAAACTATGGTAATGTGTGGATGTCATTTAGTTTTCCTTTCCCCACTACATACCTATACTCATGCATACAAGGATCTAATATCCATTCCCATATCAAAAAAATGCTTCAAGTCCCATAAAATCTCTTTCAAAATTACATATCTTCCATAAAATTTCATAGCTTCATCCAACATAGGGATGGACTATCAAAATATTTAAGAGGATGCCTTGAAAATTGCAGAATTCTCTGTATGAAGCCATTGGTGACATTGTTAATCTACACATAAAGAACATATCTATCCACCAAATGTGATATTGAGCACTCATTCTCACTGTGTGGCATAATTGTATCATGTACATACAAACATACACACACACACACACACAAATATATATATCATATATATATGTGTGTGTGTGTGTGTGTAGGTATTTATATTTCACTTCAGTCTTCCTAAATAGATTTTCATTTATTTATCTATTATGTTTTTAGAAGAGTTTAGTGGGGGATTCTGACTTTTGGAACAGCTTTTGTTAGTTTTCTATTGCTTTCTTTTGTTTTACATTGTTTTTTCATTTGTTTTTATGGTGATTTTATATTTTTAGAGAGAAAGAAGTGTGTATAGTCTTTCTTTTTCTTTTTGATTTATATTTCTTCACTTTTACAATCCTACTTCAAAATTGTAGCAAAAAGTAGCAAAAAGAAAGAAACATTTGTTTCTTAGTCTTTGATTTATTTTGTCTTGTTTTTTTGTTTTTTTAATGAATCCCAAACACACATTCCAAATACATACAAACACATACATCTTTATAGAGTACATATATAAATACATACCCACACATATGTATGTACATGTGTGTGTGTATATGTGTGTATTTACACACCCACATACACATTTTATACATTTATACACACACACACACACACACACATATACATGTATATATATATATATATATATACATACATGCACAAACACACAGAAATGTACACATATACATATGTACATATGTACATACATACATACATGCATGCATGTATATAATCAGTATACATTTGCTGACAATAATCCAAAAGTTAATATAAATTCTCAAATTTGAGGAATTCTTGAAATTGTATCATCATCATTTGCTTGCAGGGCAGTCAAATGTGCTAACCATTAGACATACAGAGCTGCTCCACTCTTAAAATCAAAATAAAAGTACAAATTCTTTATCTGGCAACGAAGTAATTACTCTGTCATAGATACAAAACATCAAGATATATGTACCATTTATTTAGTATCTTAGCCAGTACAGGATCAAGTAAATTGCTTCTAAAGTCTACCACAGTAAAAAGTATGGTGTATTATTTTCATTGATGCTTAGAATGTGAATTAAATTATAAATATTAAATGCTTAAGAATTTCTGTCATAAGTACAGGCATGGTTATGTGGGAAGACGTTTGCTTCCCAACCACATTGTTCTGGGTTCTGTCTCACAGTATGGCACATTTGGTGTCTTCTACTAAAGCCTCAGGCCAACCAAAGCCTTGTGAGTAGATTTGGTAAAAGGAAATTAAAGAGTCCATACATATATATATATACATATACTAATATTTCACTTAGGCATTGCAATACTAATGACCTGATGTTAGAGCTCAATATACACATGCTTCAATACAAAGCATGGCATAGAATGTGACAAGGCTGGCCCCTTGACATACAGGTACTACTCACTTTTGCCAGCTGAGTGAACTGGAAGAACATGAAATAGTGTCTTGCACAAGGACACAATGCACTGCCAGGAATCGAACTCACAACCTTATAATTGTGAGACGAATACTCTAACCACTTATCTATTCACAGTTTTGAATTAATCATGGCATATCTCATAATTTCAAGATTTTGATGATGAACTCTTTTACTCTTTTACTTGTTTCAGTCATTTGACCGTGGCCATGCTAG
>NC_069006.1:18708501-18710037 GCF_001194135.2 Octopus bimaculoides | reverse complement strand
CTTTTACTTGTTTCATTCATTTGATTGCGGCCATGCTGGAGTACCACCTTGAAGAGTATTTAGTCGAACAAATCGCCTCCAGTGCTTATTTTTTTAAGTCTGACACTTATTCTATCGGACTCTTTTGCCGAACCGGTGAGTTACATGGACGGGAACAAACCAACATCGGTTGCCCATCATTGGGGAAGAGAGACAAAAACAAACATAGACGTGCCCCAGCATGGCCACAGCTCATGAGCTGAAACTAGATCAAATCAAATCAAACATACACATTTACACACGTATATATCTACGGACACACAGATACACACAACGACCTTCCTTACAGTTTCCGTCTACCAAATTTTCTCACAAGGCATTGGTTAGTCAGGGGCTGCAGTAGCGAGACACTTAACCAAGGTGCTTCGCAGTGGGACTAAAAAAGAAACCCCGAATTGCAAAACGAGCTTCATAACGACACATATAGCTTTTTTGCATGAGTTTTCCACTGTGTTTTGTCAAATATCTCAGTAGCCCTACAGTGGGTATTTTATAATAGTGTTCTATTATAACGCAGAAACCCTCGACCTCGCTGTATTAGCAGGAAATATGGTCTTTTTATTACAGATTTTGGATAATGTACGTATTCTTAACGCATCATTGTTTTCTGTCTGGTTTTTCTAACTTATTTAGTGACCACTATAACTTATTACTGCGACATAAGCCATAGTTATTATGTTTTTTGCAATTAATTGTATTTTAAGAATTAATCTAATGTATCAGTAATATTCCTTCCTAAGTTCTTTCATCTGTGTGTGTGTTATTTATCTCCATTTCTTCATCAAACACGATATTAGCATTCATAATTAAGTTTTTTCAATGCTGCTTTGGCGCATTCTTCTAATCCGAATCTCATTTCAATTCGTGTAACGTAATTCCATATAATATCTGTAGCAAATCCGTGTGATGTCCAGTAAATCTCTTTAAAGTCTGCAGCATTCTTACTAGCACTTTATCACTTCAGTGTACAACTTTAGGTCGTCTGCACACAAAAATTGGTTGATTGTTCTGTTCCTACTTAGCTGTACTCATGTCTGCGCAAATATACACGTTTAGCAACAAGAAATTTATATACTCCCAAAATGTTAGTTACCTTAAATAATGTAATAATTAACAAATATAATTATATATAAATATGTATACATACACACACACAAACAGACACACACGCACACACACACACGCATGCTTTTATGCACCAAGAGCTTAAATGTGAAGTTCTCTCGGGGCTAATAACATAATATTCGGTGTTCTAACAAGGCATTCATGCTAAGCTGGATATAACGATTATCTTTTGGTATTAGTACTGCTTCCATCGCTAAATATGTGTGTGTGTGTGTGTGTGTTTGTTTGTGAGAGTTCACATATACACCTAGCTTAGCTCATGTCCGTAACGAGCCCTTCAATCGTAAGACTGGAGCGTAAGTGTGGAAATTAAGTGTTTTGCTCGATAACAGGAGCACCGCTCCGCTCGGTCAGGTAATTGAAACCGTGATC
>NC_069006.1:18699758-18708401 GCF_001194135.2 Octopus bimaculoides | reverse complement strand
TGGTTGGTAAGCAAGCTACTTACCACACAGCCACTCCTGCGCCTGTGAATGTTTATTTTTAGAATGGCATTGTAGGGTAGGTGTTAGAGGCTGGATCTGGTAGTTTGGAACAGTGAGAGTATTTGGACTGGTTTTGGCCAGTTTGAATGTGTAAGGGTTAAGGTTAAAATCTCACTAATACCTTTGAAGTTCGCACATAAATATCAATGGCTTGCAAAGACAATGTATTTCATTATGCAACCATAATATATTGTAAAGTACATTAAATGTTCTTATAAGTGAACACCATGTCCTGCTGTGTTAGCAGTGCACTTTACATCAACTTGTTTTATTGTTTACCACTTATCTGTTTTAGTCATAGGAATGTGGCTATGCTGGGGCACTGCCTTGAAAGGTTTAGTCCTATAAATTGTCCCCACTATTTATTCTATCAATCGCTTTTTTGCCAAACTGCTAAGTTACAGGGATGTAAACAAACCAGCACTGGCTGTCAAGTAGTGATGGGGAACAAACGCAAACATGAAAACCCACACAGATATCCGTGTGTGTGTATACACACATGACAGACTTCTTTCTGTTTCCTTCTACCAAACCCACTCACAAGACTTTGGTCGGACCAGGGCTATGGTAGAAGACACCTGTTCAAGATGTCATGCAGTGGGACTGAACCTGGAACTACATGGTTGGGAAGTAAACTTCTTATCACACATCCATGCTTGCAATCAATATAAATATATATTGAGAGCATTGTCCAGTCTGAAAACACCCTGGGTGGCTTCAGGTTAAAATCTCAGTTTCCGGGTTAAGGAAAGCTTTATATGTGTTTGTTTTTGGAATCTGTCCAAAATATCTGTTTTGTTACAGGTGAGTCAAAAGACAATCTGAGAATTTACCTAGTAGAAAGTTTAGTTTTACATGAAACTATTGCATCACTCACCTGAGTGGTGGCAGCAATGGTGATGGTGGTGATGGTGACGGCAGCAGAAGTAGAGGTGGTGGGGTGGGGGTAGTTTGGTGATGAGCTTCAGGGATGTAGCAGGGGTAAAATTTGATGGTGGTGGTGGTGGTGGTGGTGGTGGTGTGATGCTACAGTTGTAGATGTAAGTGTAGAAGTATGAAATGTGGTGGTGGTGGTGGTGGTGGTGATGCCAGGTGATGGATGTGTAGTGAGCAGAGAGGTGATATCAGCATTGGTGATGGTGGTGGTGGTGGTGGTGGTGGCAAGAAGTGGGGGTTGACAGCATCTTCAGAAATCTGTGAAGTTTCGGTGTAAAAACAAGGAATACGTAAACAAATAAACAAAGAAGTAAACAAATCGGTAAATGTTCCATGAGGAAGTTTAGTTTACCTTCTTGTTAACACGGGTAGTTGACTGGGGTGGCGTCTGTTTGGAGGTGGAGTCAGAAAGAATGATAGGTGTGTAAGTAGGAAGCACAATGAAGCAAGTTCCTGGATAAGTATAACTGCTACGGTTAAGTTAGGTTTAACACACACATACATACATACACACCCACATACATACATATACATACATACATTCATACACACATACACGTGCGTGCACACACACACACACATATATATTCTCAGGTGCATACACATATACATATATGTATTCTCACACACACACACACACACATACAAATGTATGTACATATATACACGCACTTACATGTGCACGTTCAAACAACGTGAAGAAGAAGATAAAAAGAACAACAACAATTCTCTCTAAAACAAAAGACAACCAAAAATAATCAGTAGATCTCAGACAGGAACAGAATTAAGAAAAACATAAATAAATAAATCTAAAAGAAAAGAAAGAAAACATACCTAAAAAGAAAAGAAAAAGAAAATGCAAACAAAATTGAAGAAAGAAAGAAAGAAAGAAAGAAGGAAAGAATTAAACCGAAATTCTTGACGCTCTTCAACAAAAGAAATTAAGCCATTATTATTTTGTTCCTCAACTGAGCATTTCTGTTAGTTCTGCACAGTAGTTTCAACTCTGGCAGAATAGCACTGCAACGCAACATCCATCCCAGCAGTCGACACTGAAACCATTTTTTTTCTTTGTTGTTGTTGTTGACAAACTTTGTCAGACATCCTATTCTATATATCACTCTTTGGTTTCTCTCTCACTCTCTCTGTCTCTCGAAGACAGAACACTTTGAAAGAGTCTGCTGCTGCCCCTTACCCACTTTCTTTTTTTATCTCCTCTTCTTTTTATTTCCTGGTCTCCTGATATCTTCTGATATCCTCATATCTTTGATATCAACTTACTACGTCCTTTTGATAACCCCCTGAGATATCCCTTGGCTGTAGCTACCTATATCAATTCTTATATATATGCACGTATAAGAATTAGATCCTATATAACATATCCTATATTATATATTACCTTGTAGCACTTTACACATTTACATACAGCCCTTCACACTTAAAATCTCCCGTGGTCCCTTCTTAAAGAACAGCAGACATAACCTCCTCAGGGATTTTACAGGGATTTGGTTAAAGTGATTATTTGATACTATCAATTTATTATGTGAGTATTTAAAAAATGTTTGCTTCTTTATTTTTTTTATTGTTGTTTGGTAATTTTTTTTTTTTTTTGATTTTTTGAATTTTATCTTGAAATATTGTTTATATCAGAAGAAGATTTACTTTTTTTTTTTAAAAAGTTTAGAAAAGGGATTTTTACTGAGCAAGACTAGATATAAAAATATCTGATAAGAAGACTTGGAGAAGAAAAATTCTATGAAAAATTGCTTAAATAAATTAGTGAAAAAGATTGACTAGAATTAATTAATGACTGAAAACAATTTGTTAAAAACTGAAGAGAATTGGTTAAAGACTGAAGATAATCGGTTAAGGACTGAAGAGAGTTGGTTAAAGACTGAATAGAACATGTTAAAAACTAAATAAAATTGGTCAGACTGAATGCATTTAATTGATGACTGAAGAGAATCAGTTAAAGACTGAACAGAATTGGTTAAGACTTGAGAGGAGACTTGTCTAAATATGGAAAAAGAGAAAAGAATTGACTGGAAATGATTTGAGAAAGGGAGAATTCATTGAAGTCAGAGAAATAATTTAGTGAAGAAGACTGATAAAATGAGTGACCATAAAGAGCATATTGAAGAATTCACATAAGCCTTTTGTTATCATATTTCTGTTGCATTACACTGCCTTTGTTTCAATTAATTTTGAAAATAGTAAAGAATTTAGTAAAATAACTTTGCCATGCTTAAAGTGGTACTTGGAATAAAACTTGATATGAAATTTTGATGGAAGATTTTAATGTAGATCACTTTAAAACTAAGAGTTTGTATCATAGAGATTGGGGCAGTCTTAGGTGGATTGGTTTAAAAGGGTTAAAAGAAAAATGTAAACCTGCATGAAAAATTTAGAATTGATTGAAATGTATATATATATATATATATCTTTTATAGGGTGGTTTGAAAATCATTTTCCATTTTAAAATTTAAATGACTTTTTTTCATGAAAAGGTCAAATAAATTTTCTCTTTAGATATTTTCTATTTTGAACCTTAAACATTTCTTTGAACTACTTATAGTAAGTAAATCCTACAGATGCCTTCCATTTTCAGACTTGCAGAATCAAACCCTTACTATACTGTATTCTGTAACAGCTCAGTTTATTTTAGCTCCAATTCTCTCTAATTTATTGTCAGAGATTATTCTTTGGTTTTTGAATGTTTGAGGTTTGTTTATGTGAATATTTTGTTTAAGGTAATCCACACAAAAAAAAAAGAAAAAAAAAATCGGGAGTTGTGAAATCTAAAATAGAAAATGACTTTGTACTACCTTGAATATAAAAATATAAAAAACAAAACTATATTTTGAGTTAAGTTCAAAATTTGTGTGAAATGAAGAAAATGCAAACTCAGTTTTGAAAGAAAAAAGAAAAAAAAAGCTGTCTTTATTTGACTTTCAAATATTTTTGTTCTTGAACTTGCTTTTGTTCCTGTTGTGGTTATTGATTAGTTTTGCTCAAACAACTTTACAACACAGTTGCCGACAGTCAAATCTTTTGAAACAGAAGACATAAATTATAATACTAAGAGTCTTTTTGTTTTATGGCTTCAGTTGACAGAGCAAACTGAAGTCCATGCTCTATTGGAATCCCATGATCTTTTCCAACAGGGATTTTGTAATCTGAGTAAGGTGGTGAACTAGAAAAGAGTAAGCCATCTTGGACCCAGACTCATAGGTTTCTTCTAACCTCTACTTTGGTTCCTGTTGTTGATGTTATTGTTGCTCAAACACAGATCAGCCGTGATCAAGCAGACCTATGAGCAAAGACATTCTAGCCATGACTATCCATCCTATTATTGTATTTTTGGCAATGTCCTACCCCAGACTACATCAACCAGTACATCCATTTTTAAGACAGTAGAAAATTATTTGAGGGTGATTTATTTGGGTGCTATTTTCAGTAGGTCAAACAACCATGTAGCAGGTCTCTAATTTCTGTTGTTGTTTAACCCTAGGTAAAGCCTGATGACATAAACCTCTGATTAAAGTATTTCCAAGCATGACCATCTTGTCTTTTTAGATGTATTTAATACTGTATTATCTAATGTTTCCACCCCTTTCCATAAGATAGAAGAGGTGTTTGGTTTGAGGGAGATTTAGTAATTATTTCTAGCATATAGGGTGACCCAATAGAAACTACGTTATGTTCTTCATTCCTGTAAATGGCTGGAGATCAGTAGCTGCTGGTGACAGAGTATATGTTATAATATACTTCAATCAGTACAACAACTAAGCTCTAATCCTTCACTGTATCAGGAATAGTGGTGGGCGGGGGAAATTGTTATGGATTTGAGGGAGATTTTTAAAAATCAGGGACCTCACTCATTAGTAAGTACCAGAGATTGAAATGCAATTAGATAAGGACTTGCCAGGACTGCATCCATTCTGAGAAAAGTAAAGAATCTGTAAATTTTTTCAAATTCATTAATGTCATCATCATCAGCAGCAGCAGTAGTAGCATTTTGTCTTTTATTTTAATTGCTGGTATAGGTTGGATGGTTTTTCTGAGGTAGTGTTTTACAGCTGGAAGCCCTTCTTGCCACAAATCATTTTAACTATCTCTTTCAATATATAGCAATGCTGTTGATCTCTTCTAAAACAGGAATACATATGGTAAAAAATTCATAGATCTGTAACTAATATTAATCCCTTAATGTTATGCTTCCTTAATCACATTTTTAAAAAATTAATCATACATTTCTAAAATGACATTGTAGGGTAGATGTAAGAAGCTGGATCTGGCCAGTTTGAACATAAAACAGGTAGAATATTGGACTAGATATGACTAATTTAAATGCTAAATGGTTAAATTCTTGTTCCAGTCTTAAAATTTAAATTGTTGGACATTTTTTGCTTTTTCTTAATCAAATGAATTTTAAAGGACTTAAGTGGACAGTTTTCAAATTCAAATGCAGGTGAAATTTTTGTGCTTAGACAAGAGGCCCTGACCACCACAAACCCTGCTTCTCATCATACTGTTGTCTGCTCATCTCCACATTGGTTAGGTTGTATACCAAGATAGGAATTTAGTACTGTGATTTTAGTCACTGTTGTACATGGAGCATGGAAGTTGCTTCTTTTTTTGGCTCTAAGTCAGTACTGCATTGAGTAAGATCTATACTCCAAAGCATCTCAAGCATGCTCACCTCATCTTTTATTCTAATATAGCAAACTACTCTGGACTAGGAAAATTTGGCTGCTGCTTTTAGCAAGTTGAGTGGCCATGTTGAGGTCACTCTGAAGGAGATACAACTACCACAATAAGAAACTTCAGGAACAAATATAGAAGTTTCTTTTGAATCTGAAAGATCTGTTGTTGTAGTCATTTTATTATTATTATTATTATTATCATTTCTTCTTCTTCTTTTTCTTTTTTTTCCTCTTATTATTATAATAACCCAGATAACTGGAGGAATTGTTAGCATGCATTGCGTAATGCTTTGTGGTATTTTGTCTGTCGCTACATTCTGAATTCAAATTCCATTGAGGTCAACTTTATTTTTCATCCTGAAAGGGTCAATAAATTAAGTACCAGTCAAACAGTGGGGTCAATGCAATCGACTAGTCCCCTCCCCACAAAACTTTGTGCCTTCAGTAGAAAGGATTATTATTATTATTTTAAGGTGGTGAGCTGGCAGAAACGTTAGCACGCCAGGCAAAATGCTTAGCAGTATTTCGTCCATCTTCACATTCTGAGTTCAAATTCTGCTGAAGTCAACTTTGCCTTTCATCCTTTCAGGGTCGATAAAGTAAGTACCAGTTGAGTATTGGGGTTGATATAATTGACTATACCTTATTTGTTAAGGTTGTGAGGTATCGGAATTGTTAGCACACCGGACAAAATGCTTAGTGGGATTTCATCCATCTTTATTTCAAAATATTTCCATTTTGTTCTAAGTTCAAATTCTACTGAGGTTGACTCTGACTTTCATCCCTTCAGGGTCGATAAAATAATTGGGGTAATGTAATTGACTTACCCTCCCATCAAAACCTGGTGGCCCCGTGCCAAAATTTCAAACCACTATTACTATTTTTTAGCTGTTGTTGTTGCTACAGTTCCTGTTTGGCTGAAACTTTTCAAAGCATTCAATGAATAGAAAACAATCTGCTTCTGTCTTTGCCATATTCTCCTTTTATCTCCAACCATATGCCACATCTGTTGTTCTAATGTCTGTTTGAACAATACCTAGGTCAACATTGTCTTCATCATTCTTAACCAGGCAGCCAACACTTTCAGCATTCTCCTTCAAAGGTCAGGGAGAGGTCATTTCTGTGGCACACATACACACATGCATTTTGAAATGTTTTAACTGGGAAAGGTTTACATAACGGAAGCACTTCCTATCATATATTACACAAACCTGAAACATATGAATTAAATGATTTCAAAATATCAGTATTTGATTTCACTTCATTGTTACAACTTATACAACTCCAATGTCAGTGCAAACTAACTGATCCACACTTCACTTATGGAGATACACACACATATATATCTATTGTTTTCCTTTTAAAGAAATATATATATATATATATATATGCACGCACACACAAACATACATACATGCACATGTATATATAATACATATTTATTTCTTTTGTCTTCATTTAAAAAAAAGAACACACCTATTTCTTGTTTTCATTTCTTCATTCTAAAGAAAAGGAATATTTGTGTGTGTGTGCAATTGACTGCTTTTAAAGTTTTCTTATTTGATTTATCTTCATCTATGATGATGTGTTGTCTTAAAGTGATACATTTTCATAAATTCACAAAGTAAATTGCACTATATTTAAAATGAAATTTGAAAACTACAACCCTACTTGCAGATATATCTAGTTCTGAAGAAAATTAGGGAAACTAAGCTACATTAATCAAAAACTACCTATAATTAGCACTGAAATCTCACTTAATTTCTCATTATTTTTGCCTCTTGGCGCTATGCTTTTTCACCTTGCCAAAGTTAGTCAAGGTCATAGCTCTCTGTAAATGTCTTATTCTTCTCCTTAACCTTCTAATTCTGAAATCTTGCCAGTCTTTATATTTATAAATTGTAAAAGAAAATAATTAATAAAATAAAGTAAAATAAAAATCTCTTAACCCTTTAGCATTTAAACTAGACATATCCAGCCAAAATATTCTACCTGTTTTAAGTTCAAACTGGCCAGAGGCTTCAAAAAAATACAGTTGCATAATCAAAATCATGAGGCTACAAGATAATGTTGGATAAATTCAAAACAATGTGAACAAATAAGGGTTACCTTTCGTAGAATAACCTGAATGTTAAAGGGTTAAAGGTTCAAGGTGTTTACAAAAGACAATGCTTAGTCCTGATTTTCTCTTTTTTTATGGTTTAGACAGCTATGACCCTTATTGTGGCGTTTTTGATACAAGATAAGGGGAAAACAGAAAACTAAACTACATTTCAAAAGGGATTCTTAGACAAAGGCCTTGCCAAAATATTTACAACAGAGTGCACTAAGTGACTACGTTGAATTAAGACTACCACCCAAGAAGAGTAACAACATGGACCCTATAAAATCTGAACAGTTGAGTGGTAAATAATTATTAATCCACCACAAGTAGCCTTCCAGGTAGATGTAGTACCTATATGGAGTACTCAATACTGTATAGTAGAGTAGATGTTTATTGATTTTACAAGGGAAAGGTTAACAGTAACTTAGAAATTTCAGCTTTCATGCTAATATCAGACTGTCTGATAATAGCAAAGAAAACTGAGTTTGAAGTCAGTCAACTTTTTCCTTTTTCCTTATAAATATATATATGTGTGTGTGTATGTATATATATATATATATATATATATATATATATATGGGAGAATATACGAAAAAACAACAGACGAGGACAGGTGGTGTAAATAACAAAAGGATGTATTAGTATGACGCTCGGGAATACGGAAAGTCTTTGACGTTTCGAGCTACGCTCTTCAACAGAAAGAATACGGAGACAAGGAGAAAAACATGGAGAAAAAAAATTGAATAGTGTTCAGTCAACGGTCAATCATAATAATGACTGATCATAACAATGGCTGACCGGAAGTTAGAAATTCTTTTTTCAGGAGAGCTAAGAAAA
>NC_069006.1:18690278-18699259 GCF_001194135.2 Octopus bimaculoides | reverse complement strand
TTATGTACTTTGTACTTCTATATGTAAACCATGTTGGCAAAATAACATAGTCTGCCATGGACACCTGTGCTTTGGTTCTTTCTTTTTTTCTTTTCTTCCTTTTTTGTCACTTTTGCTATGAATTAAATTAATGAATTCAACGGAATACACCGTCTGCAAGTAGTTGGGTTCAGCATATTATCCTCCATTTTCTAATTGTTACACAAATTTTGGGTAAAACCTCCACTTTTACCCGCTCCCATTGATTGCACCTAGTATAGCACTAGTGTAGCAATAATTGGGTACCCTCCCAGCAGTATACTGTATAGATACTATCCCTTAGTGGGTTGAACCCCCAACCCCTAACTCTCTCACGTTATATATATATATATAAATGCATCAAACAAGAGTAAGATTCTGGTATATATGCATATTCATACACACACATTTATACATGTATGAATATGTATGTGCATCCCTTTACTTGTTTCAGTCATTAGACTGAGGCCATGCTGGGGCACCACTTCAATGAATTTTAGTCAAACACTTTAACCCTTGTACTTCTTTTTTAAAGCTTGGTACTTATTCATTCGCCAAACTGCTAACTTATGGGACAAGCAGTGGTAAGATCAAACACACACACACACACACACAATAGGCTTCTTTCAGTTTTCAACTACCAAGTCCCCCTCACAAGACTATAGAAAGCTATAGTAAAGGACACTTGCCCAAGGTTCCACTCAGTGGGACTGAACCTTGAACCATATGGTTGAGAAGCAAATTTCTTATCACACAGTCACGCCTGTACCTATGTGTATGCAAGTATGTATGTATGTATGTCTGCATGCATGCATTCATACGTATGTATGTCTGTATGTATGTACGTATGTATGTATGTATGTATGTATGGGAATGTGTGTGTATGTTACTACATGTGTCTTTGTATTTGAAACATAAATTGACATATTGGTATCTGTGCTGTCTATGCGTCTTTCAAGGGTTGGTTCCACCAACTGTAAGGTCCTGACCCACTCATGCCATTACATTCTTGTATATTTGTGATTGCATTTATTTTCCAATTTACTTTCCAATCATGGAAAATGGGTGCCCTTATCTGCCCTAACCCTAACCCTCTCTTTAACGCTTAATTTCTTTTTATAAAAAGGTTGCAAAGCATTCAAGTTCTTCAGTATTTCGGTCCTCTCCCTCTCTCTCTCCCACATTTTCTTTTCTTTCTCTCTCACCTTGCTATTGTATATCCCTCTCAATCCCTAGAGTAACGTTTCAGTCATTAGACTGAAGCTGTGCTGGGGCACTGCCTTGAAGAACTTCTAGTTGAATGAATCAAGCTCAATACTTATTGTCCCAAGTCTGGTACTTACTCTACCTGCCTCTTTTGCTGAACTACTGTGGGGATGTAAACACACTAACACCGGTTGTCAAGTGGTGGTGGGGAACAAACACAAACACCAAGACTAACACACACACACACACACACACACACACACACACATACAAACACTCACACACACATGTATATACGACAGGTTTCTTTCAGGTTTCTACCAAATCCACACACAAGACTTTGGTCAGCCCAAGGCTATATATTGTAAAAGACACTTGCTCATGGTGCCATACACTGGAACTGAACCCAGAACCATGTGGTTGGGAAGCAAGCTCCTTACCATACAGCCATGCCTGCACAATGTAAAATGCTTCCTAGACTTAATCTTGCTTAACTTTGGGTAACTGAACATGAACTTGTGCATTCAACATGATACAGCTGTATATAGATTTTTTTCGCTAATTCATCCTTTTACCATAGTTTGTTATAGTTTTCTTTTCTCTGTTCCTTTATAGTCCTGTCCTCTCTCATTTTCTTCCCCCTTTTCTCTTTCTAATTTCTCTATGTCATTTACTTGCTACTTCCCTCTAAACACACTTATAAAAAGTCTTGCCATCTGTCCAACTTCAAGCATCTGATCTCTGTAACATATGTGTAACAAAATAGTGTTCCCCTGGTGATTCATTGTGATTCAATTAAACTTGGAACATCCACTGCCATCATTCTAAGCAATCACAACAGTGAACAAACTATATAAACTTCTGTTTATCATAATTGCTTATGTATTTATGATAGATGTGTGTGCGTGTGTATGTATGTGTGCGTGTATATATGTATGATAGGATGTACGTACGTGTGCTATGTATGTATGTGCGTGTGTATGTATGTATGTATGCATGATAGGATATCTGTGTGTGTGTGTGTATATGAGAGGATGTATGTATGTTTGTATGTATGTGCACATATATGTATGTATGGGAGAATGTATGTATGTTGAAGCTAATACTCCTTGCATAACCATATTTTGAAATTGCATCCACAAAATTAAACATTGTGCTTAAATTAATTGCAATAATTGTAATAATGATACAGAGAAAAGGAAATAGAGAGCTAACACACACACACATCATCATCATCATCATCATCATCATCATGATTTAATGTCTGCTTTACATACTGGCTTGGGTTAGATGGCCTGACAGGAGCCTGAAGAATGTGCTTAACTCTGCTGTCTGCTTTGGTATGGTTTCTACAGCTGGATTTCCTTCCTAACACCAACCACTTTACAGAATGTACTGGGAGTTTTTTTTTACATGACATCAGCACCAGTGAGACAACCACATAACTTAAGAATACAAGACCCCTCAACTGAAGAGAGAATAGTATTGAGGGAGATGGCTTTGTGCCAGCTGATGAAAGGTTAGAATATGATAGAGCAGTGGTTTTCAACCAGGATCTGTATGACCTGTGGGGGTTCATAGATTTTGTTGTTAAAATTTACTTGCAATAAAATTGGTTATACTTCTACAATACACAAAATATCTTAACAATATTTTTAATACAGTTCCTAAAAATATTTAACTATAGAAATATGAGATTTTTTACATCAAGTGGCTGCACAGGTTGAGTAGAATCAAATAGGAATCAAAGGGATTCATGGTCAAAAAACGGTCAAGACTCACTGTGATTGATAGACAGAAACAGGTGTCTTGCAGCAGAGGAGATACATAGATACCCCAGCTGGAAAAAGGGAGAGGAGAAGAGAGAGACTCAGTGAGACTTGGCATCTAAAGACCACTTTTCACCCCTTTGTCCCATATCTTCCTAGGTCATCCTCTTCCTCAGGTTCCATCCACATTTAACAATCAGCACTTCTTCATGCAGCTGTCCTCATCCATACACATCACTTGACTATACCAGCATAGTCTTCTCTCCTGCACACATCTGATACCTCTTATACCTAATTTTTCTCTTACACTTTGTCATATATGCATAACTGACATTGCACATCTAGCAGAGCATGCTAGTTTCACTTCTTTTAAGCCTTTACATTCACAGCCCATATTTCACTATCATGAAGCATAGCTGCTCATATACAAGCATCATACAATCTGCCTTTCACCCTGAGGTAGAGGCCTTTTGTTACCAACAAAGATAATAACTCTCTAAACTTTGCCCAACCGGTTCTTATTCTAGCAACTGTGCTTTCAGAGCACCCTCCTTCACTACTAATTAGGTTACCTAATTAACAAAAGCCACTGCTGCTAAGGATCCTCCTGGGCATTTGAGGAAATCTATTTCTTGTGTGTTATTTATTAGTGTTTATTTTTCTGGCACATTGGCCCACTTCTGGATACATTGTATAGAATTTCTAAGTGCACTTTTCTTCATACCGAGTAGTCATTTCCCTGAAGGGATAAGTAATTTGTCTGCTTTCCTGATTACTAGGACTTTGGTCTTTGCTAAGTTAACTCTATGGCTCTTTGATTTCAAGCTTTGCTTCCACACCTGAAATTTCTCTGATTCTACTATAGATTCAACTATAAGAACAAGGTCCCTTTAGCAACCAGTTTTAAATTCTTCTACTATGGCTTGGGGGATTATGATTAATAAGAGGGGGTTGAGAAGCGAGCCATAGCGAACTCCTATTTGCATACCAAATTCCATTACTATACTCATATACATGGCATGGATATTTATCACCAGCCTCTAGTTTCTGCAGTAATCACCACCCTTCCAAAGACTTTATCCATATTGGCAAATGCCAGGTACAACAGTATATTTTTGGCTAAATGCTGTATCAGTTGTGCTTCTCCTTGGCACAAAACCAAGATGCATATCATCTATGCTAACTCTTTTCCTAATTAGTTGAGCTATGACCCTTTCTCTAACTTTCATGACCTGATGCAGCAATTTGATACTTCTGCAAATTACATTTGTCTCAGACACCTCCTTTACCTTTGTATCAGTTGACAATAATGTTTATACTCCAATTGTTGGGTATGATACCTTCTTCGACAATCTGATCAATTATATGGGTAGCTAGGCCGTATGCTACTCCACTGAATATTTGAAGCATCTTAGTGGTAATTCCTGGTGGATCAGGAGCTTTCTGTCTTCATATCCTTAATTAGTTTATTTATGATACATAGCTGTCAACTAGGATAGCTGGTCCATCTGTTGACTCGTCACTAGGAAGACTCTCTTCTCTCCATGAATTCCCTACATTTAATAGCCTCTTTCTAGCATTGGAAAGAGATCGAAAGAAGTGGAAATTTGTTGGTGCCAAATCAGGAGAGTACAGTGGGTGTGGCAGCACATCCCAGCTATGCGTTTGAATGGGTTCCTTGGTCATATTGGCGATATGAGGGTAGGCGTTGTCGTGCAGCAGAAGAACTCCCTGCTGACGATTAGGTCTTTTCTCTTGAATAGCCGTGTTGTCATTCCATCTGTTGAACGTAGAGTTCCGCATTGACCGTTTGGTTCTGTTCAAGCAATTCATAATGGATAATCCCTTCCCAGTCCCACCATACAAACAACATTGTTTTACACAGATGAAGATCTTGTTTCACGCATGGTGTCGCTTGTTTACTGGGGCTAAGCCATTCCTTATGCTGCTTCATATTGATGTACAGGCACCATTTTTCGTCGTTAGTAACGATTCGGTAAAGAAATCGTAGCTCGTGTCCATGAATTGATCAGTGACGAGCAAGCAAACCAGCGGAGATTGTGGCTCATTGATTTTTGTTGTTGTCACTTGAAGCATGTGGAACCCATGCTCCATACTTCTGAACCTTTCTCATCGAGTGAAGATGCTTCTCTATAGCAGTGTGGGAGCATTCCATTTTCTCTGCCAGTTTCCTTGTCATTTGACAAGAATTTTCGTGCAAAAGTTAGTTTAACCACTCTTCATTGAACTCAACTGGATGGCCAGAATGAGGTGCATCTTTGAAGTCAAAATTTCCATTTTTGAACTTGGCATACCAATCACAAGTGGTTCTTTTAGCTATGGCACCCTCTCCATACTAGCACAAATGTCGCGAGCAGCTTTTGTGGCCTTAGAACCTTGATTAAAAGCAAAAAGGAGGTGTTGAAAATGCTTGTTTTTCTTAACTTGACATTCTATATTAATGATCTGAAAATAAACAAAAATGAACTAAAATTGACTAGACTGTTGCCCAAGGTGCCACGCAGTGGGACTGAACCTAGAACCATGTGGTTGGTATGCAAGCTACTTACCACACAGCCACTCCTGCACCTATATGTGTGTGTGTGTGTGTGTGTGCATGTGTGTGTGTGTGTAAGTGTGTGCATACATATGTGTGTGTGTATATATGTATATATGTCATCATCATTATCGTTTAACGTTCATCTTCCATGCATGCATGGGTAGGACAGTTGACAGGAGTCGGCCAGGTAGAAAACCTACCCTAGGCTGCTGTGTCTGTTTTGGCAGGGATTTTACGGCTGGATGCCCTTCCTAGCACCAACCACTCCACAGAGTGGACTTAGTGCTTTTTATGTGGCACTAGCACAAGTGAGGTTAGTTTTGGCATGATTTTTACAGCTGGATGCCCTTCCTAACACCAACCATGTCGCAGTGCAGACTGGATGCTTTTAACATGGCACCAGCACTGGCATGATGTAGTTCTTGGACCTATTGCTTACTTTTTCTTGCTTATAACAGCACATCAAATGTGATGACAAAATTGATCCAAGACATTCACCCGCCTCCACTTCAAGCACATTGTTTCTCATGGAAGTGGATGTGGCTGACAAGACTGATAGGAGATAGGCAGATCCTATAAAACTAAGGGTGCTGAAAGTGACCCTGAAACCCCAGCTGCAGGGGGTTGATAATGATGTCTCCTCTTCTCTTCATTCTATTCCAGCATTACACATAGACCTCCATGCCCTCAATTAACACCCAAGGGCTCCAACCAACTGGGAGGAACACTGCATAAAATGAGAGACTACTTGAGATGATCATTGGGCTTCCATTGTGAGTGTGTATGTATATATATATGTATGTAAACACACAGATAGATAGACAGGAGCAAAGTTTTGTGTTTAAGAAGTTTACCTTGCAACCAGTTGTGCGCATATGTATATATCTTTATATGCATATGCATAAATATATATATATATATATATATATATATATATATATACATACACACACACATGTGTATATGGATATAACCATGTTTACATGCATACATCCCTGTGTTTGTATTTTTCTCTAGCTGCTTGACAACTTGTTTTGATCTGTTTACATTCCTGTAACTTAGTGGCTTAGTAAAAAGAGACCAATAGAATAAATATCATACTTAAAGTAGTACTGGGAAAATTTCATCATCTAAACTCTCCAAGGTAGTGCCCCAGTTTGGTCACAAGTTTATGACTAGCGCATATAAAGAATAACTTGATAAGATACACGATATGTGTGTGTGTATATATGTATATATATATATATAAATACATATATGTACATGTGTGTATAAATATGTGTGTGTGTGACTATATGTGTGTTTGTATGTGCACATATGTATGTACACACACACACATATTGACAAGGATAAAGATATATATATATATTAAGAGAGAGAAAGAGAGAGAGATGTATGTATATGTGTGTGCGTGCATAAAACTAACCCCAATAATAATTTAATTAACATGGGAGCAAATCTCTTAACCTCAAACTTTAAAATAGTTGATAGGATAGAATGCATAGCTGCCTGCCCTCTTCGTGTTTGTTTAAAATATCATAAACCTAGTTTCCTAAGTGATGACTTTAAAGGCAGACTTATTAACAAGACTTTTGGCAGAGAAGGTAAGGGTAGCAAGAATATTCTAGATTCAATCAGAAACTGTATGATACAAACTTTTAACTTCAACAAAACTTTAATTAGATTGATAACACACAAGATAATCTCAACGTTAAGTTCTCACGCCCTGTTATTTTGTACCTTTATTACTGTATTTCCTTTAATGAAGGTATTAGATTTCAACTGCAGGTATCATTATTGACATAGATGTTATTACTGACTTTATTATTATGTTTACAAGAAAGTTCCTTTGTTCTTTTAATACTTTGTTCAGGGTCAAAAAGATTGGCACAGAACTTTTTGTTTTTCTTATGGGCTGTTTTGATGCAGCAGAAGTTTGTAACCTAACTGGGTTATTTGTTTTGGATATTATCCTAACAAAATTTTATTCTATAGAGTTAGATATATACTAGGTATAAACAGAGATGATGGATTAATTTTAACTTGTAACCCAGCCAATTAGACAGGGTTAGGAAAGACTTATTTCATGCTCTCAAAAGCTCCAAACTTAAGATTCTTGCATATTCTAGTGTTAGTATACTTAATTTTATAGATATTACCCTTAATTTAACCTCTAGAAATGTTAGAAAGTGTAATAAAATTAACTGCATAACCACAAAGACCCAATAACCATCATCCTGAGTCCATTTGAGAAATTTAACTGGTAATATCATAAAAGAATTCCCAGTTTATCTTACCATGAAGAGATATTTAATGGCACAGGAGGCTCTAAATAGGAGTGTTTTCACAGAAAAAAAATTCAATACACACTGAAGTAGTATTCTATTAGTTCTGATAGTATTCTGCTTTTCTGAAGCAGAAAAAGTAAAATGATATACTGTAGCCCATCATTTGGTTTGAATTTCAACTCAAATATTGTTTGTTTTTTTCCTAAATCTAGTTAGCAAACACTTACCTTCTAACCATAAGTTTCACAAAAATTTATAGAAATTGTGTTAAGACAAGTTACAGCTGTCCTGACATGTTTTATCTTTGGTTTCTTTAACTATTAGAAAAAAATTATCACAGACAATCACAAGCCATCCTCCACAAGGCAACTGCCACACAAATAGCATGTCTGTCAAACAGTAAATGCCTTCAAAAAAGTGTTGTGTACTGTACTTAGATCTCATCTGGTAGTTGTACAAAAGTTCAAAGAATAATACAGGGTTTACATAAAAACCAAGTATAACCAACATTACTTCATTCAAGTATGTAGAAAAAAAGAGGCACATCATGCTTTCCAAGTACATCTGGAATGTGAAGGATATGCTATTCATAACTACATATTTGACTGATTAATTGTCAAATGTGCACCAGCATATATCAACTGGTTCTATTTTCACCACTGATATCAGAGGAATACATCTTGACATAACCGCTACAACTACTAAATTTGAAATTAGTTCTGATCTCTTTATGCCTTTACCAAAGAAAATTTATATGAATATTCTTACTGCCAGCTGGACAATGCTACATACATTTGAATGATTTCTCTATAGATCTTTCTATACTTACAAAACTTTCTATTCGTTCTCATCTCTATTTCCTAATTCTTTTTGTTTATATTCGCTACTTTTTATCTACCATATTCTGTTCTTTTGTCTTCATATATTTCAGCTTACTATATCTATCTTTTATCATAGAGCTATTTCATATCACTTGAGTCCTGGCCTACATGCTGCATATTGTACATTTGCAGATTTCAACTGGTTCCTTTTAAATCAGTCTCTATTCCATTGAAACTCATAATGGTATACTTATATATTCATATATATATATATATAAATATATATATATATAAATATATATATATATAAATATATATA
>NC_069006.1:18689460-18690259 GCF_001194135.2 Octopus bimaculoides | reverse complement strand
AGAGAGAGATTCAAAAATTGAATATGGTACTTATGTTTAGGCATCAGAATATAGTATGGTATGGTATTATATAAAAACCATTCCAAAAACTAGGTGATCAAAAAATCAAAATAAGCAACAAGGATTTTAAAGATGGTTGCAGTACGCACGTTTCATGCTACTCCATTTATTTAGCTAGATAGATAGATAGATAGACAGACAGACAGACAGATAGATAGAATGATAGACAGACAGATAGATAGATAGATAGATAGATACATGTGTGTGTGTGTGTGTGTGTGTGTATGTTTTACTCAGGGCATGTAATTGTCTTGTATGGATGTTTGTATGTCTTATTAGGTGTAAATCTAAAGATCTATGTAAATATGTAAGTGCAAGTATACGTCATCACACTTTATCTTTGTGTAGATTCATATAGTTATGTATAGATAACTATCAGTGACATCAACCATGCATGTAAATACACTCAGATGTCTCTTTGCATATATGCACATATGTATGTGTTTATATGTATATATATATATATATATATATATATATATATATATATATATATATATATATATATATATATATATATATATATATATATATACATATATATGCTTATATGTATATAGCTATACACGAATTCAAGTCCACATTTATATATTCTTGCATGTAATTGTTTAAGTATATCCATGTGTATTTTGGGATATATGACATGGGTGTGCAGTAATAAGTTTACTTTGCAAACACATGGCCTCAGGTTCAGTGCCACGCAGTGGCATCTTTGGCAAGAGTCTTTTGCTATAGCCCT
>NC_069006.1:18686714-18689450 GCF_001194135.2 Octopus bimaculoides | reverse complement strand
TATATATAGAGGTGATGGTGTTACTGTCTGTCTGGTAAGAAGTTTGCTTCCCAACCACGTGGCTCCAGGTTCAGTTCCACTGTGTGGCACTTTGGACAAGTATCTTCTGCTATAGCTCTGACTGACCAAAGTCTTGTAAGTGGATTTGGTATACAGAAACTAAAAGAAGCCTATCATGTATGTATGTACACACACACACACACGAGTCTTTGTATTTGTTCCCCACCCTCGCTTGACAACAGGTGTTGGATTGTTTACATCCCTCATAATGGAGAGCAGTAGAATAAGTGCCAGGCTTTAAAAATAAGTACTGGTGTCAATTCGTTTGATTAAAACCCTTCAAGGCACTGCCCCTGCATGACCACAACTCAGTGACTGAAATAAGTAAGCAATCAAAGATAGAAGATGTCAGTTAATACATGTTATGGTTGTATTGAAGTTTGAGTGAAAGCATAAGCAAATATTCAGCTGCATGCATATGTGAGTAGTTATGGTGAATTTTTGTACATTTACTTCCTCACAAATTTTTTCTGCTCATGAACCTGTAGATGCATGTGTTACAATATAAAGATGTATGTGGGAATGTAAATATGTTTATTCTTGTGTGCCCTCATTTTACACCACATTCTCTATGTGTATTTACAGAAGTATATAAGTTAGTGCATATGTCTTTATATATATATTAAGATGCAGGCATGGTTGTATGGTGTGAATTTTTCATTGCAACCACATGGTTCTGGAATCAGTTCCACTGCGTGGCACCGTGGACAAGTATTTTCTACAATAGCCCCAAGCCCAACCAAAACCTTGGATCTGCATTTGGTAGTCAGAAATTAAAGAAACTTGTCATATATATCCGTCCCACCCATACCAACATGGAAAATGGATGTGAAATGATGATGATGGTATATTTAACTCACTTTGTGATCATGAGTGCACATGCAGCATGCAGCTTGCATGAGGACATTTATACATCCATATTTGTTAACGGTTATTTTTGATACTTTTCTTGCTGTACTCTGTGTTCATTTCTTTTTTGCATCTGTGATTTTACTTTCGATCTTCTATGTAAATGAAGATATTTCCTTCATTTTGCTGCTTTTCTTTATGCGAAATGAGAAGATACATTGCGGAATTGTTATTTTAATGAGCTGTGTCTATTTATCACCCGATGAGACATATCTGCACCGCCAGATGCTCCTGAATCAGTTGTTGAGTGTCCCTCCTGTAAGGGACCAATGCTAAATGTGTCGAAACAATTGTCATGATTAATAATAAATTCTCGTATATTCCATCTTTCAGTTACCATATATATATTTAGACTTACATGCATACATATATCTATAAACACATACATATGTATGTGTTGTGTGGGTGTTACTGTTCCCCTGCTTTGACATCATATGATAGTTGTCAATGAATGTTACCATCATGCAAGCAGTGTCCTGCGTTCCCAATCTTCTATGAAAACATTTCTGGTTATGGGGAAATGTTACCTTACTTGTAAACAGGTGAGAGTTGGTAACAGGAAGAGCATCCAGCCATAGAAAATCTGCCTAGACAAAATTCCATTTGAGCCATGCAAGTATGGAAAAGTATGCATAAAAGTGATAATAAGGATGATGTTTGTGTTCATAGGTATCAAGACAAGAATCTGAACCAAAACAAATTCAAAAAATCAAAATAGAAATATATTCTTTTGGGTCAAAAATATCAATAATATCTACGGACAAACATTATTTGTTTTTTTACTCTTAACTTACACACCATTGCTACCAGAGAACATCTATTCAATATGTACATTTATGTTTATATTTATATACTTGGTTGAGAAGTTTGCTTACAACAACAAGGTTTTGGGTTCTATCACATTGTGTGGCCCTTTGAGCATGTGTCTTCTGCTATAGGCCTGGGCCAACCAAAGCCCTGTGAGTGGATTTGGTAGACAGAAACTGAAAAATGCTCTCATATATAAATGTGTGTGTGTGAGTGTTGGTATGTACATGTGTGTGTGTATGAGTGTGAATGTATGCATGTTTGTATTTCCTTGCCTTGACATTGCTTGACAGTTGTCAAGCAATGAATTTCACTGTCATACAAGCAGTGTCATTCATTTCCAATATTCTGCAAAAAGCAGGAAGAGCATCCAGCCATAGAGAATTTGGCTCAATAAACTCTGTCTGATATTTGCAAGCATGGGAAGGAAGACATTAAAATGATGATGAGAAGGAAGAGGAGGACGAAGAGGTATCCATCTTCAAAATTACACTCACTTAAACCATATGCACTCAGGCATGTATAGTTATGCATGCGCATATACTCATACATGCATTAGAACTAAGATCTCAGTATAACACACACACACACACACACGCTCAAGCACATGCAAAAATGTGCAACTGTAAAAGCAAATTAATTTCACTTTCCTCGATATCCCCCATATTCGTGTGTGTGTGTGTGTATATGTGCACTTGTACATGAGTGTGTGTGTGTGTGTTCACTTGTACATGAGTGTGTGTGTGGGTGTGTGTGTGTGTGTATGTATTTATACGTTTGACTCTTTAGAAAGTATAACGGTATGTGGTATATTTATTATAAAATGAAAGCTTCAATTTATATTTTCTTGAAATAATTATAAATATTCATAATACAAACTCTGTAATTTTATTTAGTATATACCAGTATATTTTGTATTATTTGCATATACATACATACATACATACATATATATATATA
>NC_069006.1:18684491-18686679 GCF_001194135.2 Octopus bimaculoides | reverse complement strand
GTATTTTGGAATGATTTGACTGTAATAATATACTTAGGAATTAATTCACTACAATATAAATGGAAAAACATATTTTCTTTTGACAATTATTTTTCCATAGCTTTTGACTTATGTGAAATATTTTTAGTATATATATATATGTGTGTGTCTGTGTGTGTGTGTGTGTGTGTGTGTTTGTGTAATTGTGTGTGTTTGTGTGTAGTTGGGGTGGGGTTGTCTATTTAGATATATAAGTGTTTAGATGATAAGTACAAGGGAATTTTACAATAGTGGTTTAAATAATGATCTCAATAAACATTGAAATTAGAATTTCTTGACTTATATAATATAGACAGAAGGTGCAGGCCTGACTGTGTGGTAAGAAGTTTGCTTCGCAACTACATGGTTTTATGTCCAGTCACACAACATGGCACCTTGGGGTAAGTGTCTTCTCCAATAGCCTTGAGTTGATCAAAGATTTGGTAGATGGAAACAGAAGATAGAAGCCCACTATATACATATATATATATATATATATATATAACACAAGATGATAGAATGAACAGGCTTTAATCAAAATCGCTATAATTGTTTCTGTGAGTAGTATAAACTGGTAATTGCTGTTGTAGTGATTTGGATTAAAGCCTGTTCATTCCATCTTCTCGTACTGTAATTTTTTAATATCAATTCTATGATATTAATGAATTTCCACATGTATATCCATTAAAAGGCGAATTCCTGCTATATGATAGCATATGGTAGCCAATACCTATGGAAGAGCTTTGTAAAGCATGCCATAAGGTTATTACCCAGATTATGTGTGAGTGTGTGCATGTGTGTGCCTCAGTGTGAAGTGGTTATATCTGCCACAACCTCGTGTTGGTTTGTCTACATCCCCATAACTTAGCAGTTCAACAAAAGAGCCTTAATGAATAAGTAGCACACTTAGAAAAAAAGAGTACTGGGGATTGATTTTTGAGGCCAAAACCCTTCAAGGCAGTGCCCAAGCAAGGCCACTGTCCAAAGACAAAGACAAGTAAAAGATAAGATATCTAGCACTTTGGGCAAGTACTTTCTACTAAAGCCCCACTTTGACTAAAGCCCCACTTTGACTAAAGCCTTGTGAGTGGATTTGTTAGATGGAAACTGAAAGAATCCCATTGTATATGAATATGTTGCTATATCTATCTTTATATGTGGGGGAGGAATAAGTGTAAGTGGGTGTGTTGGTTTCTAATTGCCTTGGGTTCATATAACAGTTTCAAAATAGGAACAACTGTTATACAAAGTGCTGTTGTTCCTTTTCAATCTTCCATTGAAACATGTCTGGTCACGGGGGGGCGAGGGAATACCATGCATGAAAGAACGTGAGTGCTGATGACAGGATGGACATCTAACCATTGACGGTATGTTTGAATTCCATCTAGCCCATGCAAACATAGAAAAGTGTGTGTTAAAATGAGGATAACAATGATGATAGATATAATATTTGTGTGTGTGTGTGTGTGCACATGCACAGAAAGTTAAATATCATTACTCAAAAGAATTTGGGGGCGAGTGCTTTTTTTCAGACTTATAAACTACAGACCAACTAATATATTTATATATTTATACCACAAGATCCCTTTGGATGAACAGCACATGGAATCTACAGCTCCATACTTTCCATTTGTAATGACAAAATATGAACTCCTATCGGAATTTACATACCACGGACAAGAAGCATCTCTACCACTTCTACATACCACTTTCCTCGGATAATGGAACTGCAACTATAACATCCTATATATATATTTCTTTTTACTACTTTGATTCTCTTATTTCCCTTTATACTTCTTATTTCCATCCTTTTCCAAAATAACTCCGTATATCGAACTCTACTATTTCCCTCTATTTAACCATCTCACATCGTCTCTGATGAAGGGATATCCCTAATATCCCAGAAACAGCTGTAATGCTAACTTTCTCTTTATAAGTGCCCTGAAAATTACACACAGCCTTGGCTTTGTTATCTCATTTTATTTAATATATATATATATACATATATATATATATATATATATATATAAGTCAGTAAATAGTGGGGTTGTGTTAACCGCACGTGGAGAAATAATAGAAAAATGAAGAATAAGGCAGAATGCTAAACTGGAAGCATATTTTAATAAAGATTTCTAACCGGCTTTCATTGCGAAGCAAATTTTCAAGAAGG
>NC_069006.1:18676148-18684280 GCF_001194135.2 Octopus bimaculoides | reverse complement strand
TATATATATATATATATATTAGAAATAATACATTTCTAAATCTCTCAGAGAGACTTAAGCAGTAGTGATGCAATAAAGTAGTTGTATACTGCCAACTTAACATGACAGTCCCAATAAGGGAATATACTATTGCTATTTAGCCCTAGGAAGCTGGACCGCTTCCTGTCGGCCTTGATATATATATATGCTCTGAATGCTCTTGTTGTCACCAACCCTCATCTGTTTCTAACAAAGGTAATATTTTGCCATGGCTGGACATATTTTCATGGATGATTGAAACGGGAGATACTGTTTGTACGATGATGCACTCATTTACAACTACTGTATGATGTCAAAACAAGGAGAGAGAGAGTGACACACAAACAACAGGCTTCTTCCAGTTTCTGTCTACCAAATCCACACAAAGCTTCGCTTGGCCTTGGGCTATAATTGAAGACACTTGCCCAAGGTGTCACATAGTGGGACTATACATGGAACCATGTAGATGGGAAGTAAACTTCCAATCACTCAGCTATGTCTGTGCCTAGATACAATATACATACGTATGTAAATGCATACACACTACCTGCACAAACACACATACATACTTCATGCACAAACACACACACATACATACCTGAGAATACATACATAAAGCAAAACATACAAATCTGCACATATAATACATACATACAAAAATACCCTGTTGGTGTTGTTGAAATTCCAATGAAGGAGCCTTGGATCTAGGTTAGAAACTGGCTCTTTCTCTGTTGGCAAGAAATCTTGAAATAAAACGGAATAATTACATACATACATACATCCTCATTGGCATTGTTTTTACATTCTCCTTTTCGATGCTGGCTTGGGGTAGATATGACTTTTTGGTACTGTATTTTATGACCAGATGGCCTTCCTGTCTTCTTTTAGATTTAAAGACAGTCAGTGTAATTTGAGGGACATGTGGCTGTTATTTCTAGCAATTTGAACAGCTTCCTTGAAGCTTCTCTTTCATTATATGTTAGTATATGCTTGTGCATGCATGTGTGTGTGTGTGTGTGTGTCTGTGTGTGAGTGTGTGTATGCATGCTTGTCATTATGTAGGTAGGTGTTAGTTTGTGTGTAAGTATGAAAGTGTTTGTGTATATATTTTAATTTTTTACTTGTTTCAAGGATTGTGACCATACAGGGGCATCACCATGAAAGGTTTTAGTGGATCAAATCACCCCCAGTGCTTATTGTTTTATAGTCTGGTTCTCATTCTATCAGCCTCTTTTTACCAAACCACTAGGGGACATAAACAAACCAACACTGGTTGTCAAGGGCTGGTGGGGGACAAATACAAAGACAGACACACACGCATTCATACATATGTATCCGTAATCACTTACATCCATGAACCTTTAGAACTTTATACCCCTAAACCTATCATGAAAGTTAAACCCTCTAATACCTCATTTTATCCTGCTTTACTTTATCTTAATTTATTTTATTTCACCCACCTCTTTCACCTTTATAACTTCCAAACCTACTAACGACATTATCTTTTTATCTTACAATGTATGTTAGTCACTCCCATGGATTTCAATGATTGAGTGTTTGAAAGAGAGGATTTTTAAAAAAGAGAAAAGAGCGAAAAATACATAACTTTAAAATGAGAGAAGCTGCATCTACTTGTGATGGATGCAGGAATGTAATTTCAGTCCAGTTATGGAATTTGCTATGAAATCACAATGAGTACATTGATGATTTTAATTTTGCCTGCGATTGGGCAAATGTGTCTGCTGATTGTAGAATATAATTCTTTTATTGTTCTGTTTCTTCAACTCAAACAATATATATATATATATATATATATATAGTTATAGGGAAAATAACCAATTTTCAAGAACTCATCGATGAAAATCCACTATCACATATAGAAAAATTAATAATTAAAAGCACTTATACTCATTTATTGTGCTTTTAATTATTAATTTTTCTATATGTGATAGTGGATTTTCATCGATGAGTTCTTGAAAATTGGTTATTTTCCCTAAAACTATATATTTTATATATACTTTATCTATAAGGCTCAATTTAATTTTAATTTTTTATAAATTGATTTTAATTGAGCTTTTTACCTGTAATTTTGGATTTTGTCCCTAATATTATTATTATATATATATATATATATGTGTGTGTGTGTGTGTGTGATGGGCTTCTTTCAGTGTCTGTTTATCAAATCCAGTCATAAGACTTTGGTTAGCCCAGAGCTATAGTGGATGAAAACACATGCCAAAAGTGCTGTTCAATGTATGTGCGTGTTGTTATTGTCTGTACGTTTGTGTCTGCCTATATGTGAGGATGTCTGTTTGTTGTTTATATTTCTTCCTCCAAAGATATTCTTCACACCTGTCAATGTTTATTACATTTTTTTTTAATTACTAGTTAGCATTAGCATCACATCACTGTTGGTATTTGACAACAGAATTACTGGAGCACTTAGCTAAAAACTAATTAGCAAACATATTTGCATGATTTTGCTTTGTTCTTTACATTGTGAGTTCAAATCTGCCCTTGGTCTACTTTTCCCTTCATCCTCTTAGGGGAGATTTCAATGTGTACCAGTTAACAAATTGGGTCAATTTAATCACCTGTACCTTTCCATTAAACCTTTCAAAATTTAACTTAACAATCCTCTCTACAAAAGGCACAAGGGCCAAAATTTGTGGGGAGGGTGCTAATCAATTACATTAACCCCAGTGCTAAACTGGTACTTGTTTCATTGCCCTTGGAAGGATGAAAGGTAAAGTTGACTTCACCAGAATTTGAACTCAGAACATAAAGACAAACAACTTAACAATAATAATTCTTTTTGATTTTTGGGACAAAGCCTGCCATATTGAGGGGATAGGGAAGTTGATTACATCGATCCCAGTGCTCAATGGTACTTTATTCTATCAATACCAAAAGTATGAAGGGTAAAGTCTACTTTGTCAGCATTTGAACTCAGAATGTCAAGCCAGAAGAAATGCTGCTAAGCACTTTGTTTGGCATTGCTAATGATTCTGCCAGTTCGCCACCTTCGGTTTAACACTCATCATCATCCTCATACGTCTGTTTTCCATGCTTGCATGGGTTGGACAGCTTGACAGGAACTAGCAAGTCAAAAGGCCATACCAGGTTCCATAGTCTGTTTTGGCTTGATTTCTACAGCTGGATGCCCTTCTTAAATTCCTAACATAGTTACAAAAGCAAAAATTTCATGGGAAGCAGGTTGTTCATTTATCACCTCCAGTACTTGACTGATACTTTATTTTATCAATCCCAGAAAGCTGAAAGACAATCTTGGCCTGAGTGTGTTTTGAACTCAGAATATAAAAAGCCTGAACAAATAACACAAGATATTTTATCTGAGACACTAATAATTCTGCCAATTCTAAAACGATTGTTTCTAATTTAGGAATAAAGGTGGGGAGGTGTTAGTTAATTAAATCAAGCCCAGTACTTAACAGGTACCTTATTTTTATATGACTTCAGAGAAACAAAAGGTAAAATCGATCTTGCTGGGATTTGAACTTGGAATGCAAAAACTTGGAACAAATGTCACAAAGCATGTTTTTCTTTTCCAATCCACATTGTATTTACTGCATAGAACCTCTACCAAATACTATAGCACTACTCATGTTACAGGTATGAAAGTCAGTTAGCACATAACAGCACAAACATAGAACACATGTTCATCAAAACAAACAGATGAAACACTAAAATATCACTAGAAATAAACAAGCAAAATACTACAACAGGAATGAGTTGGTGCACTTAGTGGTGCTGCAGAAACTTGCACAAAACAATTGGAAATGTTATGATGATGATGAGTGAGAAAATCTCTTTCTATTCCACCAACTGACGTACAATGGATAACAGTCATTTAACCTTTTGTTATCATATTTCTGTTGAAATACTCTGCCTTTGTTTCAAATAATTTTCAAAATAATGAATTTATTAAAACAACTTTAATCATAATTAAGCTGGTATTCAGAACTTAAATTAACATAAAATTTCAATGGAAGGTTTTAATTTAGATTTCTTTAAACAGCAAGTTTGTATCATAGAGCCAGGGCTGGCTGTGGGCAGGTTACTTACCAAAAATACTATGCTGTATTTAGTTATATTTCTCTAGGTTCTAAGTTCTTGTCTTACGGAGGTTTACTTAGTCTTACACCATTCAAGAATTGATAAAATACCAGTAAAGTAATGAAGTTGGATGAAGTTGGCTGCATCAGTTCTCTCATTACAGTTCATCATTAATAATACTTTCATGTTGTCAAAAACTGAGATTTTGAAATCTTGTTTTTTTACTTGCCATATTCCTTGCAATATCTTTTACTTCCTCTTCTTACCTCCCTTTATCTATATAGTTAGTGGGTGCTGCCTGATGGTGGCTAAAATAGTTTTATTTCAATGCCAGAAAAAAGGTAGTAAGCTGGCAGAATTGTTAGCTTGTTGCGCAAAATGCTTTGCGGCATTTCGTTCATCTTCATGTTCAAATTCCACCAAAGTTAATTTTGCCTTTTATCCTTTTGGGGATCAATAAAATAAGTACCGGCTGAGCACTGGGATTGATTTTATCATCTTAACCCATCTCCTTCCTCCATACTTGCTGACCTTGTGTCAAAATTTGAAATTGCTGGCCTTGTGCCTATGGAAGAAAGGATTTTAATGCTAGAATACAATGATGAGAACACTGCAAGTGTGATGTGTCAAACTAACCATAATTTCTAATTGGGATTTAATTTAATACCAAACAAAATTAAAATATATCACTATTGTGTTGCTGAAGACTGTTTTCAGTTTCACTTTCATCATATTCCAAAGAATGTTAGGGACATAAATCTCATCATGTTCACCGGTAATTATTGAAACTTTATTATTTATCTATTAATCTGTAATTACTGTCTCTTTTGTCCTTATGTGTTACTTGCTTCACTCATTTGACTGTAGCCATTCTGGTACACTACCTTGAAGGGTTTAGTTGAACAAATTGATCCCAATACTTTTTTTTAGTCTGGTACTTATTTTACCAACCTCTTTTGCCAAGGTGCTAAGTTATGGGTTGTAAACAAACCAACACAGACTGTCAAGTGGTGGTGGGGACAAACATAGAAGACACAAACACACGCACACACACACGAAATGGGCTTCTTTCGGTTTCTATCTACCAAATCCACTCACAAGGTTTTGGTTACCTGGAGCTAATGTAGAAGGCACTTGCCTATGGTGCCATTCAGGGGGACTGAACCCAGAACCATATGATAGGAAAGCTACAATTTTAGTCAAGTTGTTAAAGTGTTCATATGAAGTTACTACACTTAAGCTGTTAAACTGTTCCCTTCTAAAAACAACTATATTGTTCATATATTATTCATCTTTGTTGTCACAGCAGGTTAGCATGTTATTTACCTGTAGTGACTACAAATATGCACAAGTCTTCTCCCCTACTTGTACAAGTAGACATAGGCACACACACACACACACACACACGGTTAGTGGAACTGACTAGGCCCTCACCACCCCCTACCTAAAATATTTCAAGCCTTGTATCTGTAACAGAAACGATTGCTTAAGCAATATCTATTTTATGCATAACATGGCCTATATCTGACAACCTAAAATACATTTAAATAATACAAAGCCTCACTGTGGGATAAATATAAACATAAACACACTATTTTATGCTATTGATGTATGGAACAAAAGTAGGAGAGCATCTTTTGATCAACCATTTTATGGTTTGTTGACTGTTCTTCAGAGATGAAATTGTTTTCTCCCAGTCGATAAGCATGGGGTTATAGTAGAAGAAACTAGTTCAATCCCATGCAATGGGATTGAACTTGTAACCACGTGGTTGCAAAGCTAACTTCTTAAACACACAGCTTTGCCTATACCTAAGTTTGGTGTAATAAATTATGTCATCATCATCAGTTAATGCCCACTTTTCCATACTTACATGGGTTGGACAGCGTTTATTGAAGCAGATTTTCTATGGCCAGATTGCCTGCCTGTTGTCAACCCTCACCTGTTTTCAAGCAAGGTCATATTTCCCCATGGCCTGACATGATATTGGAAATGAGTGACACAACCTGTATGACAGTGACAATCATTTACAACTATCATGCGATGTCAAGGCAAGAAGACACAACACACACGAGCGCACGCATACACCCACACACGCACACGCATGCACACATGTGCACACTCACACACACGTGTGTAGGTGTGTGCATATATATATATATATATATATATATATATATATATTTATATATATATGCATGATGAGCTTCTTTCAGTGAAACATCATGATGCTGACTGGATGTTTGATTTCTATCACTCTCGGTACATGGCCTCAGACTGACACCCAAACACTCTGAAATGACCATATTGGAGCTTCTGGCATAAATGCCAAGTAGTAAAGCATGTTGTTTCCGAATTTCTGACAGAGTGAATTGTGTCATGGTGCTGATTTCTCTCAGATGGTGCCCAACTGACCCTACTATACTGTGTACTTGACAAAATCAAAAACAAACAATGCGCATACACAAAATTAAAAATATAAAATGGCAACAATTTACCCCTTGCACCCTGTATATTTAAGTGTTTTCATGAATGGCTATGTTGTTAAACTACATAACATATAAGACTGATCCTTCATAGCAGACATGTTTATCAACATATCACAAGATCACCAAGATTACCACTAACATATCACAAGTTATTATGGAATTGTTGAAACAGTTGTCAACAATGAAATAAAAATATCCCAATCTCCAATCTATCCTTATTATTTAGGAATCTATAACAGAATTGGAATTTGCAGACGTTCTGCATACTTGAAGCAATAATTTCATAAGAAGATATTGCTCAATGCAACTTTCAGATAGCAACTGTCCACTGTTCCATTTGCTGTATTGTTCTATCAGTATAACATACATAGGTAGTACCTAACAATACATGGTATAACCTAGTTATCACTCTCTGTCTGTCTGTCTCTCTCTCTCTCACCAAGACAATTTCTACTGACATCCAGCATTCACTCTTACCATTGAACACCTCCACCTTTATTATATTCCTCCACTGTCTTCCCCCACATACTCTTGCAATCCTCAACCATCCTTCCTGGTTCTTCTGCCATTTCTACCAATCACCTTTTCAGACATGTTACCTTGTATGTACATGCATATAGAACGATGAGGACACTCTAGCTTTAAATAACAGACGACAGCCTCGCCGATGCTGGTTCCACAATAAAATGCATCTAGCCAATTGAGGAAAGACAATGTAAGTTTGAGAGAGTTCTTCAGCATTACTAAGGACATCACATAAGGCAGCGAACTAGCAGAATCAGTAGCACACTGGGAAGAATGCTTAGCAGCATTTTATCTGTCTCTACATTCTGAGTTCAAATTCCACCAAGGTTGACTTTGCCTTTCATCCTTTTGAGGTCAATAAAGTAAGTACCAGTTGAGTATTGGGGATTGATGTAATTGACTTAACCCCTCTCTGAAATCACCGGCCTTGTGCTAAAAGTTTGAAACCATTATTAAAGACATGACAACCTCTTTAGTGCTGGTGCTAGGATAAAATGCACTCACTGTAGTCTGTGGAGTGATTAGTGAAAAGAAGTGTATTTGGCCATAGAAACCAAGCCAAAGGCAAAAGGTACAATTGAGATGTGATCTTTTGATCTGTAGGGGTGGAGGGGCAGTAACTCCGAATAAGAATTGGACTATGACAGTCTATCCAGCCAAATGGCACTATAGTAAACAGGTGTAAAATGATGATGATGATGGTGAATCCCATCTGATTCATGAAAGTGTGGAAAAGTGCACATTAAACTGATGATGTAGGAGATGACAGAAGACTAGAATCTCTGGCAATATGCAGTTCTCAAAAAGACAGGCCTGCCTCTTCCCCACTCCCATACATTATGCCTGCCTTCCTCGGTTCCTGTAGACTACCCAACCATGTCATCTCTCTCTCTGTATGCATATATGCATGTATATATGCATGCATATATGTAAATATGTTTGTATGTATGCATGTATATGTGTCTATGTATATATGTGTATATATATATATATATATATATATATATATATATATATATATAT
>NC_069006.1:18671889-18675970 GCF_001194135.2 Octopus bimaculoides | reverse complement strand
ACTCTCCAAGCACCTCATTGCCCTTATCTATCTCTTGCAGCTCCTACTGTCATTTTCTCTCTCTCTCTCTCTCTCTCTCTCTCTCTTCTTCCCCCTGCTAGAACTGAGTAGCTATGCAAGCCCTCTTTAAGAACCTGCTCTGACACTGCCACCTCCCAATACCCTCATCCCCTGGCAAGACGCTAACTCCCTGACCTCCCACTGGGCTTGTTGTCCTGTGAGCTGCATAGTGACTTCAATAGTGCAGGTGACACAAAAAAGTGGTTGACATTAGAAAGGACATCCAGCCCTTAAAAAAAAAACCATGCCAAAGCAGATACTGAAATTTGATGCAGTCCTTGGACTCACTGGATCCTGTCAAACCGTCCAGCCCTTGCCAGAATGGAACATAGATGTTAGATGATGATCATGGTGGTGATATATTTTGTCTTTTACTCTTTTCACTCATGAGACTGCAGCCATGCTGGGGCACTACCTAGAAGAATTTTAGTCAAACAAATCGCTTCTAGTGCTTATTTTTGAAGCCTGGTACTTTTTCTATCTGCCTTATTATGCCAAACTACCATGTTTCAGGGACATAAACATACCAACACTGGTTGTCGAGTGGTGGTGGGGGGACAAATACAGACACAAATACATACTCACACATACACATATGGGATATGTATATATATACATATACATATACTCATTCTGGTCTAACGACCCTCTACGTTTGTTTTTGTTCGGTTTCCTTGTATGTCTCCACTGTCATGCTTTTGTTCCCAACTTTGACCCTACATAAATCCTAAATTTTATTTTAGAATTTACGGGAACAACTGTCTTTGAAGACTCATATTGTTGTTGGATACTTGAAACAAGGAGTTGATAGACAGCCGACAACTGATGAAGGGTCCTTTCTCTGTGTTTACTTGTCCAGTTTTCAATTTTTTTCTCATTGTTTACGTGTTTAACTTGTTTGTTTACATATTTCATGTTATTTGCAATGTTGGTGATGTCCTGTACCCATATATGCATGTATGTACATGTGTGTGCATATATATATATATATATATATATATATATATATATATATATATATCCCACATTTATGTGTGTGTGTATGTATGTGTGTGTGTGCGTGTGTGTGTAGTTGCAGATAGGTATGTATGTAAATACATGTGTATATACACGCATACAAATATGCAATATACACAGAATATTCTTCCCCATCCCCACCTATTTTTACTTACATCCACACCCTATATCCTATAAGCCCGCAAACACATCCACTTACATACCCACATCAGCGTGTTCTGTTACCTGGCAACAAGCAAGTTTTTACAAACTAACACTGACTTTACACCTTTAACACTAACTCACTCGTTAGCTAAATGAAAAATATGTGGAAAGCAAAACCTAGCCCACGCAATATGTATGTATGTATGTATGTATGCATGCATGCATATATGTATGCATATATGTATGTATGCATGTATATATGTATCCATATGTGTATACATGCATTTATGTGTGCATGTATGTGTGTATGTATGTATTATGTGTGTATGTGCGTGTGTGTGTCTATGTATGTATATATCCATGTATGTATGCATCTTTGTGTGTTTGTGTGCATATGTGTGTATGTAGTATGTATGCATGTATGTTGTAGTTATGCATGTATGTATGTGTGTATATATATTCATATGCATGTATGCATGCATGCATATATGTATGCATATATGTATGTATGCATGTATATATGTATGTAGGCACAGGCACAGCTGTGTGGTAAGAAGCTTGCTTCCCAACCGCATGGTTCTGGGTTCAGTCCCACAGCATGGCCCTGTGAGTGGATTCGGTAGAGAGAAACTGAAAGAAGCCTGTCATATGTATATATATGTATGTATATATTTATGTTTGCATCCCCCACCATCACTTGACAACTGATGTGGGTGTGTTTATGTCCCCATAACGTAGCAGTTCAGCAAAAGAGACTGATAGAATAAGTACAAGGCTTACAAAGAATAAGTCCTGGATTCAATTTCTTTGACTAAAACCCTTTAAGGTGGTGCTCCAGCATGGCTACAATCAAATGACTGAAACAAGTAAAAGAATAAAAGAAAATGTGAATTTATAATTTGGATATAGAAGCTGGGAGTTTTCAAGTAGTTGTCCTTGTTTGCTTCCATCTCTGTTTTTTTTTTTTCTGTATGTTGCATGTCCACAACTAATACCATGAAGCATTTTATCTGAGACTTTTAATGTTTTCTGACGTTTGTACAAGTTCATCAGTTTCGAGGGAAAAGTATTAATCAATGATATTAGTCTCAATACCTGACTTCTACTTTATTTTATCAACCCCAGAAGAATAAGAAACAAAGTTGAATTTGGTGGAATTTGAACTTGAGTAGATACTTCAACGCATTTCATCCAACATTCTAATGACTTTGCCAATCCTTTGCCCTTAATAATAATAATAATAATAATAATAATAATAATAAATGCCTTGATGCAGTACCAAGCAGTGGCTCTCGTGGCTTCTGGTCTTAACTGATTGGAAGGGATGGGCCACAGCAAATATTCTGCTCAATACCACAGATTTGCTTGTCAGTTGTTTGACCTTAATCAGTTGAGCACGTCCCTTCGTGGCTGACAATATGTGCATCTCTGATCATGAGCAGAAGTAGTGGGGAAGCATCATAGCCATGTGTTGAGAGGAATTCTTTGGGGTTTGAATAATTCACCTCTGGAAACATGGGTGTGTCGTTCAACATCCTTAGGGACTAGTTGATTATGACCCCAGTGCTCAACTGGTACTAAATTTATTGATCCAGGAAGGAAGACAATCAAAGTCAACCTCAGTGCAATTTGAACTCAGAATGTAAAGATGGACAAAATACCAAATAGCATTTCATCTAGCACAGCAGCATTTCGGCCTGCTCACCATCTTAATAATAATAATAATAATAATAATAATAATAGTAATAATAACAATTATTTCTACTATAAGCACAAGGCCTGAAATTTTGTAGGGAGGGCTATGCTACTCGATTACATTGACCCCAGTGTGTAACTGGTACTTATTTCATTGATCCTGAGAGGAGGAAAGGCAAACCCAACCTCAGCAGAATCTGAATTCAGAATGTTAAGACAAACGAAATGCTGCTAAGCATTTTGTCCAACATGCTAACATTTCTGCCCTGGTGCAGTACTGGGCAGTGGCTCTCATAGCTTCTGATCTTAACTGAAGTGTTATAATGTACATAGTTTTGTCTTGGTATAAAAGATGGGCCACAGCAAATATTCTGCTCAGTACCACAGATTTGCATGTCAGTTGTTTGACCTAAACCAGTTGAGCATGTTCCTTAATGGATGATGTTATGTGCATCTCTGATCAGGAACAGAAGTAATGGGGAAGCATCATAGCCATGTACTGAGAGGAATTCTTTGGGGTTTGGATAATTCACCTCTGGAAATATGGGTGTGTCGTTCAACATCCTTAAACAAACCTTATTCAGGGACCTTTTGAGCAGGATGGGCTACTTGACCCGAAGAAAATTCTAATCGGGCCCCACCTGCAAGGTCATGCACCGTTTATCTTGATATGAGATTACCATGTCATGCAAATATGGTTGTGATGCATGTGCCTGGTGTACCCTTATCAGACGTGTAGTCATGACAGGTATATTGGGCTTCGTATAATTGTACCCCAGTGTCACTTTGATGGCATGCATTACTCTTCACTCAATATTAATAATAATAATAATAATGACAATTCATGAAGATTGTGGTAACTCTTCACAAAGATAAATGTGAACAATGCAAATGAGAAGAGTGCAATGTGATTTGTAATAGAAATCAACTCAGTTTATTGAACTGAACAAATCGAACAATATTTCAACAGATTGTCCGTCTTCCTCAGGTTCAAAATGTAAAATGAAAACAACAAAAAATGCAAAAATGCAGAAATTCAAAATATGAACAGGAATATTGATTTCTTTTATTTGCCTCAGGGGCATACAATGAGGGGGACATTACAAATAATGATAATGAAGATGAACAGTGATTTTTGCTTTTTATTTTGTTATCTTTAGTAAAT
>NC_069006.1:18667321-18668292 GCF_001194135.2 Octopus bimaculoides | reverse complement strand
TATATATATAGGTGGGGGAAGCAAAAAGAAGAAATGGATGTATGAATAATTTATTTGTATGTTACAAAAAAATGAAAGATTCTTTTAAAAACATAACAGTACAAATAAATTGATTACACGTTGAAAAGCTCAAACAATAAAATGAAATAAAGGAACCGACATATATGTTTCAGTCCTGTTACCTAGTTGATCAGAATTTCCAAGCATTTGGTTAAATGCTAAGAAAGTTACCATATTCTAACTTCATGGTGGTAGGACTTCTTCAGGATTATTAGAGAGCTCATGGAACTTTGGTAATAATTTTTCTTTTGAAGGATGCATAGAGTTTTAATGGGTTAAAAAGTTAAAAGCTATATATAGTAAGTGTACATACACTTACTGTCCAACCCATGCCAGCGTGGACAACAGTCATTAATTGATGATGATGATGATGATGATCATGATGATGATGATATATATATATATATATATATAACTGGTACTCTGTTGGTAATGAGGACATGGGTTCCATTGACTTTACTGACTTCAACTGTCCTTTGACAGGTTTTACTTCCCATCCTGTAGAGTGTTCAACAAAAACTACTCCTCTTACAAGCAGGCTTGGCAAGGTTGCTGGTTTAGTCTCTGACAGCTCGACCATGCAACAACTTGTGCTGGGTCAAATGTTACCTATGTAAAAGTGACCGGATATCATCATCATCATCATCATCATCGTTTAACATCCGCTTTCCATGTTGGCATGGGTTGGATGGTTTGACTGAGGACAGGCAAGCCAGGAGGCTGCACTAGGCTCCAATCTGATCTGGGAAGTTTTCAACAGGTGGATGACCTTCCTAATGCCAGCCACTCTGAATGTGTAGTGAGTGGTTTTTAAGTGCCACCGGCACAGGAGCCAGTCAGGCGGCACTGGCATCGACCACACTCTGATGGTGCTTTTTACATGCCACTGCCATGATATATATATATATATA
>NC_069006.1:18662660-18666822 GCF_001194135.2 Octopus bimaculoides | reverse complement strand
TATTCACAAGAAAAAATAAGGTCAAGAGAGTAAAGAGGATGAAGTAAAACTTCCATATTTTGTGCCACAATCTTTTCTTGAGTGACTTGGGCAGTATGTGGTCTTTCATTATCATGCAAAAGTAACACACTTTTACAACTGACCAATGATGGATGTTTTTCTGTATATTTTTGTGCAATGCTTCCAATTAATGACACTACCTCTCCACATTAACCGTTTCACTTCAGTTTAGCATTTCATCATAGATGACACCCTTCATATCCCATGATGCACAGTGCATAACTTTTTAGGGGTGAAATCCTGATTTGAAGATGAATTCTCCTTTTTCATTGGGTGCTAACCATTGTTTGTTTTCATTGGATATGATTATAGAGAACCTACTTTTCATCGCTTGTGATGAGTCTACCCTGGAAATGTTCAGTAGCATATCTACTCTTCAATGATGAGCAGAGGGCAACTCTTTGATTATACTGGTAAGCAGTCAGATGGTATGGGTCCTATTAATCAATTTTAGACCCCAGTACTTAACTGCTACTTATTTTATCGACCCTGAAAGGATGAAAGGCAAAGTCAACCCTAGTGGCATTTGAACTCAGAACATAAAGACAAATGAAATACTGCTAAGCATTTAGTCCAGCATGCTCACCATCTTAATGATGATACTAATTTCAACAAGAAGATGGGTTGATGGATAGTAATAGGCCTGTCTTCATGCACCTTTCTGTGGAATTTCAATACTGCATTTGTCCGCACCCTTGTACCAGTGAGTGTAGTGTTCAGTATTGCTTTATCCTCCCTCAACCACTTGTATGGTTTTTCAGTCCTAGGTCCTTCACCCACTTATGGGATTTCATTACTAAATCTGTTCTTGCTCATTTATCCACCAGTAACATTTCAGTATTCAACAGTACTAGGTACGTTCTCACTCGGTCACTTGTGTTGCTGTCTGTATTCAGTTGAGCTAGGTTGCTTGTAGAGGCAAGGTGTATGACCATCCAGATGATAAGGTACTGGTGAACCAACTTATAAGTCATGTGTTCACATTCCTTACTAGTGTTCTTATGTGATTATAGGTTAAACAGGGTGTGGCAAGGACAGACCTAGTACTACTGATCACAGACATTCCACAGATGGCTAGGCAAGGGCAGATCTAGCTAGGTCTAAGTGAGTGAGCAAAGACAGACCTAGCACTGATAAATATATGATGGATGGGTGAGCAAGGACAGACCTAACACTGATTTATCACAAATGGATGAGTGAGAACAGACCAGTGAATAAAGACAGATGTAGTATACCATATATGGACATTCAGATTAATACACTACATATGAACAAGTGTTGGTTGATCAATTTTATTCCAAATTACCTCGGCACATTTAGCTTTTGTGTGGTAATAGGTACCAACAGATCAACTGGGGAATATTTACCTGTGAGAGACTGGTGTTTTATCCTGGTGGAGATTTATTTCAGCATCTCCAAGGTGTTTTTAAGACTAAACATTTTGTTCCCTTATAACCCCATTTCACTGAAATGCCCATAAAAATAGCTACTGTGAGATAAACTACAAAACATCATCTGTGCAAGACTGGCGGTGCTCTCTCTAGAGGGATATTGCTCTAGTGCCCTGTTGACTTGACCATCCTTGACCACTTCAATTCAGCTGTAACATGCATATTAATACATAACCCTTTTTCTGTCCATTTCAGCTGGAGGCATGGCTGCCAATGCTCCAAAAGGAGGGTAAGTACTATTATAGTGACATTTTTTCTTTTGGCTGGTATGTGTGTGTGTGAAAGATATACGAAGTGTATTCCAGAAGTTTTCAGATTTTTCTGGGGAGACATTAATTTTTGAAGAAGTTGCAAACCCTAATTTCTTTCAAAGTAGGTTCCTCTGACTTCAATGCACTTTGTTGTAGCACTTCAGACACTTCCTAAAAGCCCCATGGAAGTCCTCCAAAGTGAAGGTGTCCAGGATCCTTGTCACAGCCTCCTTCATCTTCAAAACAACTGCCCCTGATATTCTCCTTCATAGGGAACAACCAAAAGTCACAGGAAGCAAGGTCTCTACTGAAGGGAGTAGGAGGAATAGTTTTGATGCCCATCTCCATCAAGTTGTTGTTTACTTGGATGCTCATGTGTACAGTTGCCACACCATTTCCAAACTGTATGCTTACTGTCTTTATAGGCACACAACAATTTTCATCCAGAAAATTGCAAAATTTCTCAACTAGCTCTGAAGTTTAAAGTAAATATCCATCTCTGCCTGGTTGTTGACTTTCTTTATTAGGATGTCTAAAAATAGTTGGTTATGACTATATTCCATTGAAATGTATTTCAAATTCTTTTAATTTCTCTAAGCTTTCATTCAACAGAATGAAGCAATCATCAAGACAATTCTTCCAGTTTGTATTTAAATAAAGAGTTTCCATATTTTTGTAATGATTTCTAGATGGTATATAACTAGATTTGCAAAGGTGGGAGCACTTATCATCTCCAGTGCAATCCTGTACTTTTGTCAAAAAAAAAAGTTGTCATTAAACATTAAGTAGTTATTCTCAAGAATAAATTTTAGTTCTATTATAAATTCTATTTTTATATGGTGAGGAAATTCAACTGGAATTTAATGGCCTCAATTCCTAACTCATGAGAAATGTTTGAAGAGATATTTACATCATTGAAAGATACTATCATAGTTTTTTCATTGACTGTTTTCTGAAGATGGTTTATCTTATCTAAGTCATCTATTATGAAACTTCTGATGTGCTTGAGGAAAGGCTTGAGTAGGATATCTAAAAAGTTATTCAGACCATGTGTTTCCCATACTGGTCCGCTATTATTAGTCTCGATTCCAGACGATTTGATGAGGGGACATTAATGTATATGTCAATGATCCCTTTGTATGCTTTCCTTATTCTTCACTTTTGTGGACATCTGGTACACCATATAGACACTAGGTTTATATCTAAGTTGGTAATATAGTCATATTCCTTGTTATTGAGTCCTTTTCGATATAAATTTTCTGTATGTTGTGCATATGTGAATGTCTTGCAGGTCTGGTTACACATCTTTTTCTAAATCATTCTCAAGACACCTGTTAGTATAGGGATTGTTTTTGTTTTCGGTCCCATTATTCTGATTAATTGTTTTGTTCACTTCTATCATTTCCAGCTCCCTTCATTCTTTAAAACTTCTGAATTTTTTTTCTCTTCCATCTTTGCAATACCTTTACCATTCTTTTTCTTCCATTCTTCCAATGACCATTTCTTTCACTAAAATTTCTATTCTTCTAATTATTCCACACAATACCCTATACTCTTTCCCTTCCCACCATGTAATTCATTATCCCTATTAAAACTCCTAATTTTTCAATTCCATCTCTGAGACTGCTCAAACTCACTCAATAAAATTCTAATACAATTTTCTCTTGTAGGCTTACTGCCCCTACCAAGCCTGTTATGCGAAGCGCCAGTGCCATTAAACAGATGTTATTGGAATGGACTAAAGCTATGACACAAGAATATGCTGATGTAAGTTCTAAGACCAATAAAAGTTATCTACTTTGTTTGACACTTTAGCATTCAGATTACTCAATCAAATGACATTGCAGAGTATGTGTGAGAGACTGGAGCTAACTTGTTTGAACATAAAACAGAATATTCTGAGCTGGATATGGCTGATTTAAATGTTAAAGGGTTAAAAGGATTAGGGGAGATCCAAAACAATGTTAGTTATAAGAAATAAAGTTATGCTTGTGTGGCCAATAGTCTAGAACCTTAACCTTACATCCATTGTTATGCATACATGTATGCATACACATACACACAATTTTACACTATAGTATGGTATTTTATATATGATATATATATATATATATATATGTAAGGGACGACCGTGCAAACTCAAAAAGGAGAAATGGTGACGAATGGAAAAACAGGACTCCTTTTATTTAAACGCGTCACACGGTCGAACACAAAATATATATATCAATAATGATATAGATGATATGTTATACGACGATAACATAGATGACCAGTAATGAAAGACCACAACCGTATAAGATGAATAACAGAGATATTTATTGTGGCGTTAAAGATGTATGTCTGTGTGAGAGTGTGAATGCGACATATAAGAACATAATCAAAGACAGGCCGTCATACAAA
>NC_069006.1:18654885-18659428 GCF_001194135.2 Octopus bimaculoides | reverse complement strand
ATTTCGAGCGTGGCCGTTTTCGTGTGGGTGACACGTAAAAGCACCCACTACACTCTCTGAGTGGTTGGCGTTAGGAAGGGCATCCAGCTGTAGAAACTCTGCCAAATTAGATTGGAGCCTGGTGTTGCCATCCGGTTTCACCAGTCCTCAGTCAAATCGTCCAACCCATGCTAGCATGGAAAGCGGACGTTAAACGATGATGATGATGATGATATATATATATATGTATATATATTTCTGTTGATTTACTGAGAAGTAATAAATTATAAAGAACCAAAGTATTTTATTGATCAGCCATTTACAAGTTATGTGGGAGTTAGTAGTTGATGTTTAGTTGTTAGGTTAAATAGTTCAGGTGACTACATTGTCATTGCCTGGCAGGCTGGTGTTGATCTTTGCCTCAATAATGGTAGGTGAATGAGAAGATCTCAGACATGGTACTAGCTCCTTACAGCTAACTTTCCAATGTCATAATTACAGCTGTGGTCTCTGCGGTTCCTACTTACAGTTATGTAGATTATTCTATTCACAGCTAAGTCTTTTGTCCATGAACACAGTATAGTGAACTGTACCAGACTATAACTAGATAGGCAATGCCATTAACAGTTAAGTGTCATGGTCATGGATACACTACAATGAACGGTATCATACTGTTGTACCTACTTACAGCTATGTAGACTGAACTGTTGGCAGTTAACCTTTTTTGATACTAATCTGCCTGAGATTACCCTAGGATCTGGGATCAAATCTTACTGATTTAAATGATTTAAAACTTTCCCTCAAAATTCCTTGTTAATTTATGTTCCAAACATTAGCATAGTAATGACAAAATTATTTCACCAAATTCTACATTATTTCCGAAATTTATTGAAGTAAAAGTAGTGTTTCAACAGAAATATCATAATGAAAGTGATAAGTGTCTTTGTCATAGACACAGTCTAATGAATTATACAACACGGTCATACTTATTTTACAGCTAGATAGACTGGGTGGTTGTTACTGCTACTCCTACCTACACTGTGTTACCATATGTTGCCACTACACTAAAATATTGCCCAACACCTTAACACAGAATATGTGACCTTCTATATATGCTGTCTTGTTACCCCATATTGTTACCTTGCACTACTTTCACCTTACAATGTTAACCTACATCCTAAATATGTAACCTGTTCAATAATGAGTTCTGTTGTCACTTCTACCCTGTAACTTCATATTGCTATCCCTCACTGTTTCTCTACAACCCTACACTGTTTCTGCCCTACAATGTTTTCCCACATCCTAAATGTGTAGCCTGCTGTATAATGTTTCCTATTGTCACCCCTACGCTATTAGCCAATATTGTTACCCTATAATGTTGCCCTACAATCCTCCATGGCTTTCCCCACTACAACGTTACCCTACATTCTGAATATGCAACCTGTTCTCTATAATGTATTCTTTGTTATCTTTATAGAAAGTTGTGATCACAAATTTCTCCAGCAGTTGGTCCAATGGATTAGCATTCTGTGCCCTTATTCACCACTTCTACCCTGAATCTTTCGACTTCTATGCCTTGGACCCTAAAAAGAGGAGATATAATTTTGACCTGGCATTTCAGACTGCTGAGTGAGTATTATTTGTCCATCAAAGTAAATTTAGCTGGCTTGACTTCATTATTACAACATATACATACATGTGTGTGTGTGTGTGTGTGTGTGTGTGTGTGTGTGTGTGTGAATGCGTGTGTGTGTTTGTATTGCACCAACCAGTTGACAGCCAGTGTTGGTGTGTTTATATCTCCCATAACTTAGCAGTTGGACAAAAGAAACTGATAGAATAAGTACCAGGCTTTACAAAAAAAAATAAGTACTGGGGTCAATTCATTCAACTAAAAATTTAAGGTGGTGCCCCAGTATGGTTGCAATCTAATGACTGAAACAAGTAAAAGATAAAAGATACAGATAGATATATGCCTTTATTTATCTATTTATTTATTCTTTCCGTGTTTCCCACAGGAAATATGCTGACATTGCCCCATTGCTGGATACAGATGACATGGTAAAAATGCAGAAACCTGACTGGAAATGCGTGTTCACATATGTGCAGAGTTTCTACCGAAAACTTCAGAAACATGAGAGGAACAAAGTAATACCAAAAGCATGAGATCAACCCATCAGCATTTTAATCAGGCTTAGCCCCTCCCTCCCTGTAGCTGTGGAGAGAAGATGAATGAAAAGTAATGAAAACTGCGGAGGGGGTGGGTTGGGGTTGGGGTTTTTTTTTTATGGGCTTGCAATTAAGGGTTGGTTGGTTGGTTGGTTGGTTGGCTTGTAGAACTGCTTGCCTTAAGGATCACTTGAAAAAAGAAAAATTTGTGTTTTTTCAAGGACAAGAGAAAAACAAAAGAAAGAAAAATAAAAAAAATTAAAAAATTTTTTTTGTCAATTTGTTTTGAAATTTTAACTTATAAAAAAGAAAACACAAACCAAAAAAAAAATGAACAAAAAAAATATATTTAATAATAATAACGATGATGATGGTGATGATGATGATGATGATTATGCTTTCACGAAATCGGACAGCTTTGTTATTGAACAATTACGTTACCGCTGTTTTTCTGAGAGAATTTCTGCTGGAGCTTAGTTTCATAAGGTTTCTTGTTTGTTAAACAATAAAAGCCAGTGTTGCCGTTATTTTGTTTGTTATTATTATTATTATTGAAGAGTATTGTAGTTCGCTTGAAGCAATGCACTATAGAACAAAAAATAGACTGTATACCTGTTGTAACTTGGTAAACTATAGTCCGATGATATTTCAGAATTAGAATTCCTTCTTCAGATCTTATTTGCTGGAGTCTGTTATTATTATTATTGTTGTTACCCACCAAGGCCAACTTTTGCCTTTCATAAAATAAAATACCAGTCAAATACTGGAGTTGATGTAATCAACTAACCTACGCCCTTTGAAAATTGCTGGTGCTGTGCCAAAATTTGGAGCAGTTGTTGCTGTTGCTGCTTTGTTGTTGTTTTATATAAGCTGTTCCAAATCTCACACAAAAATCTCAAGGAGCAGCATGCTGGATGTTTTAGTGTCAGTATTATCTAAGATTCCGTTAAGCTTGTAAAATAAATCAAAAACATTTATAGAAATGCACAAATGCAACAAACTTCTTTGATAAACAACCTTTTTTTGTTTTTAGAAGGGTCAAATGTGTATCGTATTATTATACCCTTACATGGTGGAAAAAGTACCCAATCTTTCTGCTATTTTCACAGCTATACTGTGTTCAAAATATTACTTTCTTGTCTGTATGATATGAGAAATATACAAATTTTAATCAGATAGATAGAATGGGTTTTATTTAAAATCACTACAATCATTTCAACGCATCATTATCAGTTTTTCATTGCAGAACATTACATATATTATATGCAATATTGCATTAATATAATTCAACAATAGATCACTCATTGTCTTCCAGGGATGTTCTGCTTTTGAAGCATTTGTGACACTCAAAACATTGCATACAACCCATTGCTTCATGACTGTAAGCTTGCCAAAGCATGCTCAATGTCTCTGCAGCAGACTTCCCAAGTTTAACGCAAAATTTCACGCTGGTTCTTTGTACCTGTCCATAACAAAATCACACAGACTGCAGCATACATGTGATCACAAAAATTATAAATTTCACAACTTGCAGTCACTTGACACATTGCCTCATGAAGGTCACTGCTAGCTCTTACTACACATGCAAACATCTACTACCATCTGTTGGCATGCTACAGAACTAGTCTTGGAAATTTTTTGATACCACCTTGTGTACGTGTGTGTGTGTTTTTGTGTCTGTGTTTGTCCCCCGCCACCAACACTACCACTTGGCAACCAATGCTGGTTTGTTTACATTCTCATGACTTATCAGTCAACAAAAAAGACCAACAAGAAAGAGATGTGTGTGTGTGTGTGTGTGTGTGTGTGTAGGCATAGGCATGGCTGCATGGTGAGAAGTTTGCTTCCCAACCACATGGTTCCAGGTTCAGTCCCACTGTGTAATATCTTGAGCAAGTGTCTTCTACTATCGCCTCAGGCTGACCAAAGCCTTGTGTGCGGATTTTGTTGATGGAAACTAAAGGAAGCTCATCAATCATATATACATATATTTATATATAAGAAACAAGTTAAAAATAATGGGTAGGAATGACTGTCCTATTTTGGGGCGAATGCTACTGATTTTTAGCTTCAGGAAACATTTCCCCAAGACGCCTGATTTGCTCGACTAAAGGTGGTGCCCCAGCATGGCCACAGTCAAATGACTGAAACGAGTAAAAGAATAAAAGAATTACATACTATTTCTTTACTAGAGCAAAATTGGCTTACAGCTGTTTTCAGTAGCCATTTTGGATATATTACTAATAGGTTTACTCAATTGATCTATTGATCAATTGAGGCAAATTGAACAACCCATGAAAATTAATGCTACTTTCATCAGAGCCATTTCTGGTTATAACAAGCAGAGCACTGAAGGAATGGCTGGGATATGCTGCCACACCCATTGTACTCTCCT
>NC_069006.1:18654561-18654875 GCF_001194135.2 Octopus bimaculoides | reverse complement strand
AGCAGAGCACTGAAGGAATGGCTGGGATATGCTGCCACACCCATTGTACTCTCCTGATTTGGCACCAACGGATTTCCACTTCTTTCGATCTATTTCAAATGTTATGCACGGAGTTTCATTCAATACTGATGCAGAATTGATAGCTTGGTTGGATCAATTTTTCGAGTCGAAATCTGGTGATTTCTACCAATGAGATATTGAAAAACTTGTTGAATGTTGGGAAGAAGTTGTAAACAACAAGGGTGAATACATTGATTAATTAGTTGTTATCTTTTATTAAACCTTTTAAAAAACGACGGGAACTTAGTTGCCAA
>NC_069006.1:18653489-18654324 GCF_001194135.2 Octopus bimaculoides | reverse complement strand
CTGAGTTTCACGTTCCCGTTCATCGGACAGTTTTGTTAACTGTCCGATGAATGGGAATGTGAAACTCAGAGTAACAGTCTTTTGTTATATTTCTGCTGCTTTTAAATAAAGTATATATATATATATATATATATATGTATGTATGTATGTATGTATGTGCATAAGTATTTATGGCTGTATATGTATATATATATCTGTGTGTATATGTATATATATATATTAGTATATGTGTATATATATATATCTGCATCTATCTAACTAGTTATCTAGCTTTCAACACACACATACACATGATGTAAATGTTACTCGAGAAATTGTACAAAGCTTCTTTTGTCCAAAAGTTGTTTAACGAAGAACAAAAATAAAACAACAACACTCAAACGAAATAGCAAAATGAAGAATTCTTGGCTTAGAAATGATGTCATCACGATGATGATGATGACGAATTCTTCTGTGAAGATATTTTTGTTTCCTTTCTTCTCTCAACAACATTTTGGATTTACAGAATTTGCCAGTAATACGAATTAGTTCTGAGGTTGTTATATTCCTTGTGTCTCCTATTCTCAACATTTTGGTAACTGGTGGCAACTGGTATGAGATAGACTGTAAGTCTTAAGTTTGAAATACCTGGAAGTGTTCTAGAATATTCATGAAGTCCCTGCCAGAATGAAATTATTGAACAAGAGAAATAGGTCCCATTTTCTATTTTGTATCATTAGTTTTAAGAGAAACACCCTCGCACACAACCACACTCAAATGCTTGCGCATGTGTGTATGTGTATATGTATATGTATATATATATATATATATATATATATATATATATATTAGAGGT
>NC_069006.1:18649942-18652852 GCF_001194135.2 Octopus bimaculoides | reverse complement strand
AACCCGCGTGTGCAAATGAATACGTGTTTAGGGTTAGGGTTAGGGTTAGGATCGACCATTCACAACTAGCTAGCGCGGACGCGCGACTGCGCGTTCGGGACCGTGCTGCTTTAGTAGTACCAGCTTTTCCCTCATAACTTTTAGGAAAATGGGGTTTTTTTTTCAATGAAATTTTATAGAAATACCTTTCAAACGGCATACATTACGATTATAAAGAAATTTGGGGGTGATCGGGGGTGAGGAGAGGACCTCGGAAAAGTTACAAGATCCGAATTTTCCCTCGTTATATTTCGAAATCACATTCAACCCTCTACAGATACCCAAGCGTAGTCCTACTACACTATGTAGTGTTTTTTCTACCCACTTTCAACAATTCTTAATGTTTTGGCTTGATTTTTGTTTCATTTTATCTTCAGTTATTTTTACACTTTTTTAACCCGTCCGTCGTTATTCTCATTGACTTATTACTTTTTCTCTATCTCTCTCTCTCTCTATCTATATATATATATATAGAGAGAGAGAGATAGACACATACATATATACATACATCCATATACATATACACACACACACATATATATACACACTTATACACACACACAGACACAGACACACATATACAGACACGTTTCGGAAGAAATCTTTTTTAAAAAATGCACTTTTGAAGTTGGGGAGCGAAACTGCATCAGCCCCCTTTCTTTACACATATTTTAAAATGACATTTTACAGAAATACGTTTTCTGGAGTGTAGATTACTTTACATTGAAAAAAATCAAAGAAGTTTGAAAACAATAATAAAAATGAGTGTTAACGATGTCAGGACAGAAAAAAAAAACCATGTTAGTGTTTGTGTGAAACAAGTCTAAGTGTATTAAAATAATATCTTCTACATACCTGCTAAAATTACTGGATGTATAGATCCCAGGATGTATAAGTCCTAAGTTGCAAAACAGTTTTGAAATGTCATCAAGTGTTTCCGCTTTCCTTTAGCAATTTTTAGCGCCTAAATTTTAAGCGGGTAACAAGTACCCTTCGATTTCGTGTGGAGAGAGTGAGTAAAGATGTGTTTTGTCATTTATGTATTTTTTGTGGCCTGTACAATATAAATTCTGAAATGCAGATTTTTTTGCAGATTCGGAATCTCCGCCCTCGATGTAGTGTGTTCGTGTAAAAATACGATCAAAACAATATCCCAAAGTCGGTGCGCTCCCTGATCTTTACCTTCGCCGATTTGTACATGCCCCGCTGACCGATCTATGAAATTTTGGAAATGATTTACCGTATGGAGAATGTAACCGAGTATGTGGAGATTACAATAGCTTACCAAATTGTCAGTCATAACAATAGTTCATAGAAGAACGTTTTTGCCTGATAACATTCTCCATCGTCTCTACACTCGTATCGGGTACACGTTGAAGAAATCCTTTTCTGGTTGTGGTGTCATAACATCCGACAACCCAAGTTTTGCGACACATTCTTCCTATATTGTTCTTTCTATTGAAGAACAAGCTTTCATCGATCTCCACACTATGATCCGGACCACCGAAGGGAGTTTTGTCCTGCAGCAGTTTTGCCGAACAAACATCTCTACAGAACTGGTACCACTGAACGGCAGTTTTTATATCAATGCATACTTGCAGTTATCGTCACAGGGAAATTTGAAAATAAAATCAAACACTAAATGAAAAATTACATATAATGGCAGCTTAGAGTTTTCTGTAAATGTACCTTTCCTGATGGAAAGAGTCTTTTTTAATGTTTGGCGCACTTTGTATTGACAAACCCGTCAATAGAAGGACTAAAATTTTGAAGATTCATCGAATGTGTGCAAGCACACGTTTTTTCATTGACAATATGTTTTGTCTTCAGATAAATCTATAATGTTCTCTGGTACAAGGTACAGTAAAAGTTCCAATCTGGGTGTACACAATGTAAAATAAAATCAGAAAAATAGCAACAGGTGCTTCTTTTTAAAGGGTACAAATATTGTGAAGAAAATAATGATGATTGTGGTAGCTTCTTGGTTTCAATTAGAGTTTACGGAAATAATGTATGAACTTGTGCGATGTTAATCCTTCGAATTTATTTTTAATTGTGATTATGAAACAATGGGTTCAGTCCTTACCGCCAAAATTGATATATCTTGCAAAAGCACCCCCCATACACATATACACACATACACACACTTACACAATTTCAGAAGCACAGCAACAGTTGCTTCTTGTTGTGAAGAAGATGATGATGATGATTGTTGCTGATGGGATAGTTCACACACACACACACACACACACACACTCACACATACATACACATAGACGTACGTAGATAAACATAGATGAAGTCCCACTTTGGAAGTATGTTAAAGTTTTTAGTGGACGTATGACGGAGAATTATTTAATATCGTGTTTGCTTCTATGAGAATCGCTTGCCTTTAAAGCGAAAAATCAAGACCGACGTATACAACAGGTATGTATAAGATGCTGTTTCACTTGTTTTAGCCGTTCAATTTCTGTGAGTCGTAGAGATTGTTGCGCTCGCGTACCCTTTATTGCTGAGTAGCGAGGGGTGCGTGGTTCAGTTATGAAGTTTTTCGGGGTGCATACGTTCCTAATGCATTCCAAAACCGAGTTGTCGATTTTCGCGTATGGGCTATCTAAAGATTCAGTACTATTTCCACTACTAACTAAACTTTATTTTCCTTGACATATTTGAATTACAAAAAATTAAAACTATACTGTTTTCCATAAGGCACAGGAGTGGCTCTGTGGTAAGTAGCTTGCTTACCAACCACATGGTTCCGGGTTCATTTCCACTGCGTGGCACCTTGGGAAAGTGTCTTCTACCAAAGCTTTGTGAGTGGATTTGGTAGACGGAAACTGAAAGAAGCCTGTCGTATATATATATATATAT
>NC_069006.1:18648359-18649853 GCF_001194135.2 Octopus bimaculoides | reverse complement strand
GTGTGTGTGTGTGTGTGTGTGTTTGTTCCCCCAACATCGCTTGACAACTGACGGCAAAAAGAGACCGATAGAATAAATACTAGGCTTCCAAAGAATAAGTCCTGGGGTCGATTTGCTCGACTAAAAAGGCGGTGCTCCAGCACGGCAGCAGTCAAATGACTGAAACAATTAAAAGAGTATAAGTTATCTATCGTAAACCTTTTATATGACGACCATGATGACGTCACATTTTACTATATGAGTGTGTACCTTAAAAGACATCCATCACCCTCCCCCTTCATTCACACTAACTCTTCCCCTTCCTCTCTCACGCACGCACAGACACAAAAACCGAATGTTGCTCTAACACCATGGCTCCATGCAATTGTTGCAATATCACTCTTTATGAAAGAATTCTGCGTTTCCACGGTAAAAAATAATACTGCCTTTATATTTTTCATGGAATACAGTGTCCTGCCGTTTACCCCACAATTGTCCGACATGTAATTTTCCATGTATTTTGCGCGAGAAATGGTACGACGACGACGACGTCGTCGTCGCCATCTTTAGTGACAAACTTTCTGGAAAGCACCAATGTTCCGCCTTGGAGGATTTTTTGCTTTTCGTGAATCACTCAGCACAGCTTGGTCGCACAGTTTAATCGAGGAAAATTTTGGATTCTGCCGTAAAACTTCTGTAGATTGAAAACGTGCATAAATAGGATATATATTGTATACAGGCCAAAAAAAAAAAAAAGAAAATTGCATAAATGGCAAAACATACCTTTACTTACTCTCTCTCCACACGAAATCGCCTTAAAATTTAGGCGTTAAAAATTGCTAAAGGAAAGTGGAAACAATTGATGACATTTCAAAACTGTTTTGCAACTTAGGACTTATACATCCTGGGATCTATATATCCAGTAATTTTAGCAGGTATGTAAAAGATATTGTTTTAATTACACTTTGACTTGTTTCACACAAACACTAACATGTTTTTTTTTTTTTTTTTTTTTTTTTTTTTTTTTTTTTTTTTTTTTTTTTTTTTTTTTTTTTTCAATGTAAAGTAATCTACACTCCAGAAAACGTATTTCTGCAAAATGTCAACTTGAAATATGTGTAAAGAAAAGGGGCCTGATGCAGTTTCGCTCCTCAACTTCAAAAGTGCATTTTTTAAAAACGATTTCTTCCGAAACGTCACTCTCTCTATCTTCGAAACGTCTAGTTAGAATAGAGGCAGCTGGTGAAGGAATAATTCCAAGTGGCTTTCTGTTTTCCTATGTGTTCGTTCCGTTGTCTGTAGTTCATTGTTCTAACGTCCTGTACCCTGATATGCATCTATATACACATGTAGATGTAAGTATGTACATATATGTGTGTATACATGCATATATATTCTTTGTATTATATATATATATAGTATTATTTTATACTGTGAAACTTAATTTAATTTTTTTTTTTAATTAATTGATTTTAATTGAGTTTTTACCTGTAATTTTGGATTTTATCCCTGATA
>NC_069006.1:18647546-18648152 GCF_001194135.2 Octopus bimaculoides | reverse complement strand
GTGTGTATATATGTACGTATATATATGTGTGTGTGTGTATATATGTACGTATATATATGTGTGTGTGTGTATATATGTACGTATATATATGTGTGTGTGTGTATATATGTACGTATATATATGTGTGTGTGTGTATATATGTACGTATATACATGTGTGTGTATGTTTATATATAGATAGAGAGAGAGAGAGAAAGTAATAAGAAGTCAATGAGAATAACGACGGAATGGTTAAAAAATGTGTAAAAATAATTGAAGATAAGATGAAACATTAAGAATTATTGAAAGTGGGTAGAAAAAAAAAACACTACGTAGTGTAGTGGTACTACGCTTGGGTATCTGTAGAAAGTTGAATGTGATTTCGGAATATAACGAGGGAAAATTCAGATCTTGTGAATTTTCTGAGGTCTTCTCCCCACCTCCTTGGAAAATATTCCCCCCTCAAATTTCTTTATAATCGTAATTTATGCCGTTTGAAAGGTATTTCTATAAAATTTCATTGAACCCACCAGTCGCCATTTTCTTAAAAGTTACGAGTCAAAAGCTCGGATCTTGTGATTTTTCTGAAGTCCTCTCTCCACCCTCTTGGAAAAGATTCCCCCCCCCC
>NC_069006.1:18640926-18647212 GCF_001194135.2 Octopus bimaculoides | reverse complement strand
AAGAATAGTCTGAATTGAGTTATGGGGCTGGAACGAAGAATCGAACTCTGCACCCACCTCGTTTATCAAGCTGCTCTACGCGCTGGCCATGGACCACTTTCAACCGACAAGCCAACACAGAGGTCATCCAACCACAAACGTGGTTGTCATTTGACGTTTAAACATGTTAGCTTGAGGAAACCGTTGTGTCTGGTGAACCACTCCCCTCTCACAGGGACGTCCGGCTGGGACGTTATTAATACAGCCTTTGTCTCAGACCTTCCCAAGGATGAATGAGGCAACCAAAGTACCTGGATGTTATCCCTTAAACGAGCTTACACCTGAACCCAGTTTTAAACAGCAGTCTCACAGCTTATATACCTATAAGCCATGATATATACATAGGACACTGATTTATCTAATGGTTATACTAAAGCAGAAATATAACATCTTTGGTCAACACCCATCATATATATCTATCCTAAAATATATATTAATATTTAACTGGGTCTGCTGCGTGGTTTTACTTGAAAATATTAATTTGTTTGTTAAACATTTTCTGATATCGGCATTTACTATAAAATAAGCAACTACTCAAGAGAGGTAATTTAACAAGGGAGATAACTAATACAACTTTTGATTGAAGAATATTTTTATAAAAATTGAATTATATTTAATTAGCCACGAGTTTGCGAGGAAAATATGCACAGAACCGATAAATATATTGTCCGATTTTTGGTGGATGGCTCTGAGTACTTTGTTTTTGTATCTTCGATTCGTGCTTATAAAGCTATCATCGAAAATCTTAGGCTTTTACGTGTTATCTTTTGCTGCTAATTATTGTTTATTTTTAAGAATTTCTAGCACAATCATGATGGTTACATATTTTTGGCAGAAGGAAAGAGTGGATAACATCGATCTCAGTATGTATTTGGTACATACTCTATCGGTCTCATGTACCCGTTTACAATAATATACCTAGGCGAGCTGTCATGGAAGTTGTCGTAGTTTAGCCCCAGATCAGTTCCGATCGGATCCTATGATCGAAGGCATTCTAGCCATGATCATTCCATCTGTTCAGGAATATGTAGGACTACAACATCTAATGTACTTTTTTACTTAATTAAAGTAAGTAAAGTGTCATTTAAGCGATTTTAGCTGTTATTTCTAGCAAACCGAGCGATCACGTAAATTTTTAAGGGAAGAAAGGGCGTCTTACATTACATAGGTGTGTTACAAACTAAGACTTTAGTGTGTCACGGACTAAGATATCTAACTTTGGTGTATTACAGACTAAAGTCTATGATTTTGGTGGTATCAAAAAGAGGCCCTGCAAAAGAAATTTTGCGAAGCGGAACAAGATTGATTTTGCGCTACCCTAAGCTCCGAGGTAGTAGTAGGGCAGAAAGGCGGCGAGCTGGCAGAATCGTTAGCACGCCGGGCGAAATGCTCAGCGGTATTTCGTCTCCCTTTACGTTCTGAGTTCAAATTCCGCCGAGGTCGGCTTTGCCTTTCATCCTTTCGGGGTCGATAAATTAAGTACCAGTTACGAACTGGGGTCGATGTAATCGACTTAATCCGTTTGTCTGTCCTTGTTTGTCCCCTCTATGTTTAGCCCCTTGTGGGCTGGCAGATCCCTTCAAAACTCAAGGAACTGTGAGTTCTTTTTTTACTATCATTAATTTAATTTTCTTTTACTAAAGGAGGGGCTCATCAGATATTATTCTCAAGCCCATCCTCGCCCTGTGGAGCCGAACTGATATAGCAACTAAATTTCCACCGATCCCTCCACTTTTAGACACTGGTCACAAAACCAAGCGTTTGAGGGCGAGATGTGTCAGAAATGAAAATTTATGATCTGGAGACAGATACAAATTGGAAGTGTGTTTGTGTGTGAGTCTGTGTGTTACTGCTCCCCACAAGCACATTTTTCAAAATTGATGCCTTTTCAACAATTCTTTTTAACTCTTTAGTCACCCATGTTAGTAGTTGCAAGTTTCAAACATGATGACATTGTTACTGAAACACAAAATTAATGAATGTAGAATACAATTACGTATACTATAACTAAAAAAAATATATCGCGTAATATAAGAAAAATGGATTAAAAAAATTGTTTGCTATGTGTCACGCCTCACCTAACTTTAGAGCCTGTCTAAGCTTCTAATAGCAGTTTGACTTTCAGCATGAATGTCTCCACATCTCACTACCCAACCACCTGCAAACCCTGTTTGCGGAGACAAAATCAAACCTATCCCGTGTCCTCGTTACAATAAAATAAAGATTCTGATGAGATTAGCTTCTTTTTATAGGTGCAGGCATGACTGGTAAGAAGCATGCTTCCCAACCTCATCGTTGCCTGTTCAGTCCTACTGCGTGGCACCTTGGGCAACTGTCTTCTGCTATATCCTCGGACTGACCAAAGCCTTGTGAGTGGATTGGGTAGACGGAAACTGAAAGAAGCCCGTCATCGAATGTGTGTGTGTGTGTCTTTGTGTTTGTCCCCCACCACAGCTTGACAACCAATGTTGATGTGTTTACATCTCATAACTTAGCAGTTTGGGAAAAGGGACTGATAGGATAAGTACTAAGCTTTAAAAAAATAAGTCCTGGGGTCGATTTGTTCAACTAAACCTCTTCAAGACGGTGGCCCAGCATGGCTGCAGTCAAATGACTGAAACAAGTAAAAGATAAAAGATATATATATATATATATATACGTTAGGAAGGGCATCCAGCTGTAGAAACTCTGCCAAATTAGATTGGAGCCTGGTGTTGCCATCCGGTTTCACCAGTCCTCAGTCAAATCGTCCAACCCATGCTAGCATGGAAAGCGGACGTTAAACGATGATGATGATGATGATATACACATACACATACACACAGACATGATTCAATGGGTGAATGAATTGTCGCCATTTTATATTTTTTATTTCACGCATGGCATTGTTTGTTTTTGATTTTGTCGATTACACATTATAGTGGGGGCGGTTGAACACCATCTGTGAGAGAAACAGCACCATGGCGCAGTTCACTCTGCCAGAAATTTGGAAACGACATGCTGTACTGCTTGGCATTCACACTGGAAGCTCCAATACGAACATTTCAGAGTGTTTGGATGTCAATCTGAGGACATGTACTGAGAGTGATAAAAATCACACATCCAGTGAACATCATGGTGTTTGGAGTGATCACGAGTGATGGCAATGTTATGCCTCCATTCATCTTCCCACACAGCCTCAGACTCAACATGGAGGCCTACATCAAGTGCCAGCAGGAGATAGTGTTGCCCTGGGTCAACTGCTGGAAGATCCTACATCTGGCAACAGGATTCTGCACTATGGCATACAAGCAAGAGAACCCAGTCATAGCTGTTAGACAATTTCTGTGACCACATCACCCCAAACATCTAGCCACATAACTTCCCAGATTGCAACCCCCTTGATTATTGTGAGGGGCACAGTTGAGCAAGAGATCAACAAAACTCCTTGTAACACCAAAGATGAACTGAAGGCAAGGATTATGGCAGCATTCACCAACTTAAACAAGATCTTCTAGCCAGACTCAATGAAGTGTGGATCCATAATACCTCCATCACTTGCCACGGCTCCAAATGCCATCATGGAGGCAGGATTTTTAGTCTCAAGCACAGGTGGGACATCAGAAGGACTGTGTAGAATCACTCGAGAATTTCTGCAGTTCACCTCAGCATCCACAGTAAACTTCTTCTTGTCCACAAACGATGCTTGATGAATGACTGAAGCTTTGGGAATCTCTTGGCTCTGATTGCTTGGCTATTAGGAGGTGACGGTTGTCAAACATAGCTAGTCACGCCAAGGTTCCTGTTCACAGCTCTGGGCACCATGGAAAGGGACACATTGCGTGGATGGGGATGGGTTGTCTTCAATCAAGCATTTGAGGCTAGCGAGAAACTTTGAATTGCACTTGGAATTATTTTCAGCCTTGTATTCTTCTCTATCAATCTTTCCCTCCTCTTTAAATTCTTTATACACATGATAAACTGCTGCATTTGGAAGTTCCGTCAACTTGACAATTTTATTGACAGTGTGCCAGGCGTGCACCTAAACAACAATGGCTCAAAGATTCTGTTGTTCCATGACTTGCTGTTGTCGAATCATTTCACAATTTACCTAAACAATAAAGAGGAGGATTAGGTTTTCAAGCAAGCAAGGTTTTGTCAAAAAATGAAATATTAAACCTATTAGGTCAACTGCTTAAAATTGGTCTCAATTTATCTGCAAGACCCTGTATATACATATATATATATGGGAATCTTCTGCTGAATTGCAGGAAGAAGGGATGGCAGTCCTGGCTTTTTCCATTCGAGGTTAGCTGTAGAAACCAGCTACTTCCTTACAGGAAGATCTTAAATAATTAAAAACAGAAAAGTACATATATACATGCACACATACATTCATACATACACACAGACATTCATACATACATACATACATACATTCATACATACAGGTTTATACCTGTAATTATTGGGGCCCTGGGATATGTAACACACTGCCTAAATGCCAATCTTGAGAAATTAGGCTTCTCAAAACCAGATAGGAGAAAGCTAATTTGAATACAATTGATCCAGTCCATCACTGAAACTGTAAAACTTTCCAGAAGTTTATCATTTAATTATATATGAGCATGTCTAAACGTGCAACTATATGCATGAGAATACATATATAAAGCAAAACATACAAATCTGCACATATGCATACATACACACACGCTCACATACTCTCTCTCACACACACACATACATAGCTGCACCATTTTTGCAGAAAAGCCATTGCCAAAAAGACTTACTGAAATGATTCATTATTGATGTCATGTGATGCACTTATATGCCTTTTAAACCCAGCCAAAGTCTTACATATTTTATTACATGCTGCACAGTTGTGCTGGCTGGCAGGAGAGACAGATGCCACCATATGTATTTTCTTAATATGATGGAGGTCTTAATAAGATGGTGGTCTTTTCAGACCTTCATCTGAGAGGCACAACCTTCTACATTTTACACATGCTCTTTTGTGAATTTTAATGGCCACATCACTGTTTATCATGGGTCGATTCCTGTGAGATGGCTGACCAGGCCTGCACGTCTCAAACATCTCTCACAAACCACACACACAAAAAGCAACACTCCCTCTCTCTCTCTCTCCACAGGTTCCCTCCTTCTAAGCCCCTTCCCAATTCACTCATACTTCACTCTCTCCCTCAAAAACCCCAAACAACCACTATGTACTGTCTTCATCCATCTCGGTCTTGTGGCTCTCTCTCCCAATCACCAGCTGCAATTCCTGTCTGTACTAGAGCATTTTAAAGGCAATCCTTAAACCTAAGTTTAGGCTTATGTGCTGGTCTCCTACAGTCATCCAGCTCACCATACAATAGCTGCTTGGGCAGTCTCTCATCACTCATCCTTATCAGATGCCCCCCACCCTGCCTCAGACGTCTTTGTAGAATCATTGTCTCTATACTTCTACTACCATTCCTCTCAAGCACCTCCACATTACTAATGGCCATTTTCCAGTTTATCCCACAAATTTTTCTCAGACAGTGTTGATGGTATTGTTCCAGTTGCCTTACATGTCTATGGTAAATAACCCCTGCTTCACTCCCATATATCAAAGATAGCAGGGCGCACATGTTATATACCTCAACTTTAATCTGTGAAGATATATTATGTCAGTGTCCACAGACGCCTATTAAGCCTACCAAAAGCACTACTAGCCCTGCTGATTCTATATGAAATTTCATCATCAAGACCAGCAGTGTTCAATGTAATTTCTAAATAAATGAATCTAGACACATTCTCCCACCTTTGACCATTCACAGTTATAAAAGGTTCCACATATATCTTGGAGGGAGCGGGCTGGTACATTATAACAGTTTTTATTTTTCAGATTGATCATTAGACCCAATGCTGCATATGCTGCAGAAATTGCATTCAGCATGTGCTGCATATCTTTGTGGATATGTGCCAACAGGTCACAATCATCTGCATGCAGGAACTCAATGAAGTGAGAATGCAGAACTTTTGTTTTGGCACAGTCTTTTGAGATTGAACAGTTTTCCTGTTGTCCTATATCTTATATAGACCCTTAGTGGAGGCGCAATGGCCCAGTGGTTAGGGCAGCGGACTCGTGGTCATAGGATCGCAGTTTCGATTCCCAGACCAGGCGTTGTGAGTGTTTATTGAGCGAAAACGAGGCTCCGGCAGGGTATGGTAGCGAACCCTGCTGTACTCTTTCACCACAGCTTTCTCTCACTCTTACTTTCTG
>NC_069006.1:18633354-18640524 GCF_001194135.2 Octopus bimaculoides | reverse complement strand
ATGGGGCTGGAACGAAGAATCGAACTCTGCACCCACCTCGTTTATCAAGCTGCTCTACGCGCTGGCCATGGACCACTTTCAACCGACAAGTCAACACAGAGGTCATCCAACCACAAACGTGGTTGTCATTTGACGTTTAAACATGTTAGCTTGAGGAAACCGTTGTGTCTGGTGAACCACTCCCCTCTTACAGGGACGTCCGGCTGGGACGTTATTAATACAGCCTTTGTCTCAGACCTTCCCAAGGATGAACGAGGCAACCAAAGTACCTGGATGTTATCCCTTAAACGAGCTTACACCTGAACCCAGTTTTAAACAGCAGTCTCACAGCTTATATACCTATAAGCCATGGTATATACATAGGACACTGATTTATCTTATGGTTATACTAAAGCAGAAATATAATATCTTTGGTCAACACCCTTCATATATATCTATCCTAAAATATATATTAATATTTAACTGGGTCTGCTGCGCGGTTTTACTTGAAAATATTTATTTGCCTGTTAAATATTTGCTGAAATAAGCATTCACTGCTAAATATACATAGATCTAAGGGAAGTAATTTGACAAGGGAGGTAAGTGAACGTACACTTCGAATATGCAATATTCTAATAATTATCTTTTATTGTACTTTTTTTCAACAATTGGATTGCGGTCATGCTGGAGCACAACCTTGAAAGGTTTAGTTAGACACATCACGCCCAGTACTTATTTTTTAAAAGCCTGGTACTTATTCTATGAGTTCCTTATTGCCGAACCGCTAAGTTACAGGGGCGTGAAACAAACCAACACTGGTTACCAAGCGGTGGTGGAGGGGTATAAACACAAACACACTCAAACATACATACATGTGAGTGTGTGTGTGCGTGTGCGTGTGTGTGTTTACGTATGTGTGTTTCTATATTGCAAGGAAAAGAGTCTTGCCTGATAATTATATCGTCCATAACTACTATCGTTTGTTTGTTCCAACACCAAATATCAACAAACTATTATGTTATTACTATTGTTATTATTATTATTTCTGTTCATGTTATCATGTATGTTATTATTATTGTTGACTCATAAGTTTAAATTCCGTCGAGGTCAACTTTGCCTTTCATCCTTTCGGGGTCAATGAAATAAGTACCAGTTGAACACTGAGGTCGATGTAATCGACTACTCCCCTCCCCCTAAATTTAGGCCTTGTGCCTTTAGTAGAAAGGATTATTATTTTTATGATTGTGGTTATACTTAGCGTTGTATTTACATTGTTTTCTATATTTTTTTTACATTTAAGAGTTACTGTTGTGGCTGTTTATTCTGAATTTGCTTACTTTTTCTGTGTGTGTGTGTGTGTGTGTGTGTGTGTCTGCCTGTGCGTGTAAGTCCATACACACACACACACATGCAAGAAGTAAATGGACACCTTTAATTTTCAAAATCTTTTATTTAATACGCAAAGCGAACAATTGATTGAAATGTAATCGATAGGTAGGACTACATACTTTGGTATTTAGTTGACATTCCCTTAGCGGTTCGGCAAAGAGACACAGAATTAGTACTAGGCTTACAAAGAATAAGCTCTGGGGTCGATTTGTTTGACTAAAGGCGGTGCTCCAGCATGGCCGTAGTCAGATGACTGAAATAAGTAAAATAATTCGAAACGCGGAGTAGATAAAATAGGGGACAAATGATGAAGGGAGTGTTCTTTATGTTGCCTGTCTCATTTCTCTATTTGTAAGTTCGTTCTCCATGTTTTTGTCTTTTTTTACGTTCTCGTTTTTCATTTTGTTCACGTTTTTCTGACGTCCTGTACCAATATATGCATGCGTATATATATATACATATACATGTAGGTATGTACATATATGTATATATCCACATATATATATATATATATCATCTATATTATTATATGATCGAGCGCCACGCATCCATTTCCAAGTATATATATATATATATATATATATATATATATATATATATATATATATATATATATATATATATATATATATAATATATGTGTGTGTGTTTGTGTGTATATATATATATATATATACACGTGTGCATAAACATACATATATTGAAAAATACAGAAATAATTTTTGTTTTATTCTCAAACGCGTAATGAATAGCGTGATCAGGATGAATTATTCATACATTGCAGAAAAATACGTTACCGGCCAGCCATGAGACTCGAACTCACATCTCTATGTGTGTGTGTTTGTGCGCATGCGTTTGTGTGCGTGTGCGCGCGCATTTATTCTTTTACTTGTTCCAGTCATTTAACTGCAGCCATGCTGGGTTTTAGTCGAATAAATCGGTCCCAGGATTAATTTTTCTAAGCCTAGTACTTATTCTGTCGGTCGCTTTTGCGAACTGCTAACTTACGGTGACGTAAACATACCAACACCAGTTGGCAAGCGGTGATGGACACACACACACATATGTATACGACGGACTTCTTTCAATTTCCGTCTACTAAATCCATCCACAAGGCTTCGGTCAGCCCGAAGCTATTGTAGAAGACGCTTGCCGAAAGTGTCACCCAGTGGGACTGAACCCGGAACCATGCTGTTGGGAAGCAGGCTTCTTTTCACATAACCATGCCAGCATACAAATTAATAAAGACCCTTTCTCTGTCATATAGACCCACAGGACCAGTTTCCCGCTTCCGTGACGTATATATTCACCCCACTGGACAGGACGCCGGTCTGTCGCAGGGTTACTCATTTTTGTCCAGCTGAACGAAGTAGAGCAATGCGGAGTGAAGTGTTTTGCTTAAGAACACAAATGCATTGCCTGGTCCAGGAATCGAAACCACAATCCTGTGCCCATGCATGGCTGCAAGTCCAACGTCCGAAAGCACGATAAGATTAAAAGAATAAAGTCCAACACCTTACCCACTGGGCCACGCGTCTCATATATAGTATTGTTGAGCTTTGTTGTTTGTGGAACTTCGAACAAACTTTCCTCATGCATTGTATATTTAGGACTACATTAGCCAATGTGCTCTTGCTGTCGTTTTTTCGAACATCGCATATTAAAACGCTTGCATGTTATTGGAGATGGATATGTGAGCTATTTCTAGAAAATCAAAGGACCTAAGCGCTCCCTGTTTGGCACTTTTATTTATTGTCGTGAAAATTTAAAAGGGAAATAAATCTTCAAGCAAAAAATATTACGGGAGATAACTAACGACAGAGTTAACTCCCTTAACATCCTTGCTTGACATTTTTAAATACCAATTTATCTATTCCATTTTCGCCGCCTATTATTCTTGAGTGTGTTGGTGTGGTGTATGTGCGGAGGGGGAATGTAGAGTCTTCAAGCACTCTTCCATAGGGTTTTACCTGAAGCAACCGTCATTAGACTTTCCGATGGTATTTCAAAACGCGACTTGCTGAGACTATAGATATCCAACTACTTCGTTCTTGGTTTCCTGCCTGTTGGCCTGGCTCGAAGAATCCAACTTGCAATTCCTTCTTGTGACATTCTAACCGCACATCCCTAATACCAGAGCTGTGACTTTTCAGTACTGACTGACCAAGAGAGACTCCCTGATTATTTTCAGAAGCCATATATAAATATGTACGTATGTATGTATGTATGTGTGTACGTATTTATGTATGTGCTAAATAAATGATATTACTTCCCGAACGTAAAATTAGAACTATATGTGTATATATATATATATATATATATATGAGAGAGAGAGAGAGAGAGAGAGAGATACACTTTATTAAAAAGCAGCAAAAATATCACAAAAAACTGTTACTCAGAGTTCTCAGCCACTTGCACGTTAATTTCACTAGCAGGCTGTTGCATTGATCGGATCAACTAGAGCTCTCATCGTCGTAATCGACGGAGTACCAGTAGTTGAGTCTAGCACTAGCATCTTTGCATTGGAGGTTTGAGTGACATTCTGTTTAAACTACGATTCAGCTGCGCTGTGTCTGAACGAGTGGACCGTTATGGTATGAGGTACATTGGAAATCCAAGTGAGGTGTGGTCGGTACCATTATGGAAGGGTACGAGAACGGGCGTAAGCCTTAACTGTGACAAATCAGTGGGTTCTAACTCGGCGTCTGGAGAGGTAAGTCCGTGCGGAACAGTAAAATTCAGTCTATAGACCAAGGAAAGTTAAGTGGGTCGTTCAGAAATAAAGAGAGAAGAAGCTATCCGTGAAAGGTCGAGTGGAAGTAGCTAACTCCTATATCGTTTCGGTGATGAACTACAACTTAACACCGGGTCAGATTGGAGCCTATACGTTTTTGCTTTTAGTGGATATCGCAGGCTCCGCAAACCAAGATGTTTCTCTGCTGCTAACAATAAAGTTTTGGAATGTCGTGGCTGATGATGAGCGACATTGTTTGTGCGACAAGCTGTTTCGGGGCTTGTCTCTTTGATTGGAGCTGTAATTCTGGACCAAAACCAGAGCGGGGTTGGGTTTTGGCATTTGGAATACTGCCAAGTACTCTCTTCTCTCTACCAACTACACCATGTGGCCGGTGAAAGTTAAATACCACATTCTATACAGAATTAGCTGAGGAAATGAGTGACGGTGGTCTGGAAGTAATTCTGGCCGTCGTGAGGACAATCTGAATGGGGTTTTTTTTCTGAACTTCAAGGTTGAGGGTTACAGACAATTTTTTTAAGAAGTACTTGGCATGACATTGCTTGTTTGGAATAATCTCTTCTGACATGGTCGTATTATATTGTATCTACCAGGATCATCCAGCTGCGGTTTTTGTTGGATCAGATAGGTATCCATAACTGCAGCTGGTCGGCTTCACAGAACAAAAGTTTGTATACTACTTGGTCCACGTAGGTATAACGCAAAGACAGGGATCCAGTTACTGGAAGCTGAACTCGTTTTTTCCCGATGCACTAAGAATTTATGAATTAGTTAAGCGACATTTGACGGAGGTGATCGTCAACAACGGGTGTTAGGACGCTCGGAAGAGAACGGTGACAACGAAATCGCTAGTTTTTAGTGAAGAACTAAATACAAAGAGAAAAGGATTTGAGATAGAACTACTGATCGAATTAGCGGAGAGAATTAGGAAGAGCATTGCGACTCATCTGCTCTAAATGCAAAGCTTAAGATTTGGGCTAAAGTGTTGGCAAAGACGTGGCACTTGTCGGCGGTTTAGTCGGGAGAGGGACATCTGCGCCATCTCAAACTAATCTATCCAAGCAGCCTCTGCACCATTAGATACATCGTAGAGAGAGTGAGAAACCGACATCGCTTGGTTGATCTCAGATTAATTTGGATCAGTCGAAAAATTTCGATAAGACCGAAGCAGCTGAACAAAGATAGTGACACTAGTTGACTGTTATCCTCATCGCATCTTTACCACAAGAGTTGATTGCAAAATTACATTGAGTGAACAGCTCCAGCCTTTTCTGCAAGATGTCGTACTCAATAGCGGAAAGAGTGCAGATTATGGAAGCATATGTGAAAATGGGTTCTGCTAAGTAAACGAATGAAATTTTTGAAGCCAAGTTTCCGGGTAACGGCTTACCGGCGAAGAGAACGATACACATGTTTGTTAAAATTGGCGCGCTACAGGGTCGGTGTACAACGCCCTAAAACAAAGAAAGCTTAAAATACGAATGCCGGAAGTTACTCAAGACATTCGCCAAACGATTATTCGAAGTCCAAAGAAGTCAACACGTAAATTGCCACAGATCTCCCATAAGCAGGCGGTCATGCCAACGGATGTTGAAAGGCCTAGAGTGGAAGCCATATCATTTCACATGTACACAGCAATTAAAAGCCTACATTTTCGATCGAAATAACAATGACACTTGGAAATGAAAGGCTGGGTGCTTTTTCGTGCGTGTAAATTTATTTCTGTATTTACACTATGCTCCGTAACACAGGCTACTTTTTCATACGTCACGCTGTATGTATATAATGTACATATATATGTATGTCTCTGACTGTATCTGTTAGCGAATGTTTACACATACAGACATACAGACATTTATATATATATATGTGTGTATAATTAAAATTTTTAAGAAGTTGAAATAGTAATTGAATAAATAATATAAAATAATGAAATTTAAACAAAATTATCGGAATAGAAATTGATAAATTGAATGAAACATTCTTTGATTAAAAAACGAAGGAAATAGAAATATGTTGGGTTATTTTACTTCTTTTCTTATTTAATAATCATCATCATCATCATCATCATCATTGTCCTCGTCATTGTTGCTATTATTTAGAACCTTTGCTGCAGAGGCTGTAGAATTTGAGGGGTATCCCACTGGGTCTATACCACAGGAGAGCCGTGTCTGCACGCGCGGACGGCATCACTGACATGGTGTCGGACTCTTAGGATACAGAAATGATCGACACTATACTGAAAGAATATCAGATATGTACCGGAGCACACATAAAAATGGACACATCAGTAGAATATGAAACTAGGTTCTTGGAGAGGTATGTTCATGACCAGCGGCGATTTCTGTCGCTGGATGGAGGGTCTGTTGAAAGTGCTCGGAATCTGGTTCGGACCAGATCTCCAGGTAGATAGGAACTAGGAAGTGGTCATGGTTAGGGTGGTCAAGTTCATCCAGAAATGGGCAGAAAGGAAGCTATCTCTGAAAGGTAGGGTGAAAGTAGTGAATATATACATCGCCTCGGTAGTGTACCACTGCCTAGCGGTTACACCTTGTCCCAAGAAAACACTGGCCATACAGTGTTTTCTGGAGCTGTACTAAACTGTCAAATCTTTGCGGATAGTTCCTTATGCATATTATTACTTCTGCCTTAGCGAAGGCGGAGCTATTGTTTTCAGTCGTGTTTGTTTGTTTGTCCGTGGAAAGCTATCTCAAGAACCGCTGGATGGATTCGGATGAAACTTTCAAGGATGTTTGGCCTCGTGACTGGCACGAAATGATTAGATTTGGGGATCGATCTGGCACCGGACAAGGATTCTGGATTATTTTTCCTGTTTTTTTTTACTTAATTTTTGAGAGCGGTCGAGTTAATTTTTAGTTTTCTTGTTTGTGAGAGCAGTCGAGTCTATTTCAGATATTCTCATTTTAAAAATCATCTCTGGCTAAATGTTGAGAGGATGTTGGTGTTGCCTTGGCGGAGGTTTGCGCTCTCTGAGTGCCTGGCAAGGTGCTTAGCATCATTTCGTCATTCCGCCAGGGTCGACTTTA
>NC_069006.1:18627600-18630206 GCF_001194135.2 Octopus bimaculoides | reverse complement strand
TATATATATATATATATATATATATATATATATATATCATCATACATATGTGTGTGTGTGCGTGTGTGTATGTGTGTATCTATGTGTGTCTGTTGTTAAGTGCACTACATTAATTCCTATACAACTTCAAACATTTTCGGACATTAGATTAAAACGTAAATTCATTTTTTTTTTAAATCGCAAAATGTACTGAATAAATAAATACATAAATAAATAAACATCAAAGGTATACTTTGCCTAAAAAAAATATTAAAAAAAAAATCAAATTCGATAGAGATCACAGAGAACAATCGATTTATATAGATCGGAAATTTATATTGAATTGTCTAATTATATATATTTATTTATTAAATTTACCATTTCATTTAAGAAAACTGGGAACGATTTATTTGTAAACAATACAAATTGTTTGTTTTCTCTTTGAATATTTTAAAACATAATTTAGTAGCATTTTAAGAGAAAACAGCACTTTTCTGCGTGTGTATGTTGTTGTCGTTGTTGTTGTTATTTTAGCCCCAGGTCAGCTTTGATCAAAGTGGCTGTAAGAAGAAAAGCATTCCGGATACGACCATTCTTACCTGTTTACGGATATCGATTCATCCGTCCATCCATTTTTCCCTCCCATTATTCCTGAGAGGGCCGTGGGATGGGACTAGAGCCTGCAGGGAACTCCCCCATAGGGTCGTATCAAAAGCAACTGTCATTAGACTTTCTGCCTGGATGCCTAAGCTTAAATAGTGACCACCTGAGACCAAGGATATTAGCCAACCATCTCATTCTTGGTTTCATCCTTGGGTCTCCTACCAGCTAGCTTGGCTTGAATCTGTCTTGCAATTTAGTCCTAGGTCACCTTTGATCAAAGTGAGTGTAAGAAGAGAAGCTTTTAAGATGCGACCAGTCATATATTTATACATATATATATATACATACATACACATATATATATATATATATATATATATACATATATATACATACATAAAACATACAGATCTGCACACAAACAAAACCTGTTATTGATGTTAAATTTCCAATGAAGGAGCCTTAGATCTAGGTTAGAAACCGGTTCTTTCTCTATTGGCAAGAAATCTTGAAATAAACTGGATAATGACATACATACATATATACAATTGTTAGAGAAGACAAGAAATGCTAAGGCAAGACAAACATCTCAAGTCATATACATTATTATTGGAAAAATCTGTATATGACTTGAGACGTTTGTCTTACATTAGCGTTTCTTGTCCTCTTTAACAATTATATATCCACTATATCGGAAATTTACAATGGTTCCATAACTGCCGTCTCTGCTATAACCTTGGAGCCCTGGTAATCCGTTGCAGCACTTACTCAGCGTACCTAGTCGTTTAGATCACCTGTGAACTAAACCCCCATATTATGTATATATACATATCTATATATACATACATACATACATATATATATCTTTTGCCGAACCACTAACAGAGACGTAAACACACCAACACAGGTTGTTAAGCGGTGATGGGAGACAAAAATAAGCACAAAGACACACACACAGATATATGTATTGTATATACGACGGGCTTCTTTCAGTTTCCATCTACCAAATCCACTCACAAGGCTTTGATCGGCCCGAGCCTAGAGAAGACAAGGAGCCATACAGTGGGACTGAACCCGGCGGTTTTAATCAAACTAATCTACCCCAGAGCTTACTTTTTTAAAGCCTAGTGCTTATTCTATTGGACTCTTTTACCGAACCGCTAGATTACGGAGACGTAAACACATCAATACCGGTTGTCAAGCGATGATGGAAGGCAAACACACACACACACACGTACGACAGGCTTCTTTCAGTTTCCGTCTACCAAATCCTTTCACAAGGCTTTGGTCGGCCTGCGGCTACAGTAGAGGACACTTGGCCGAGGGGCTACGCAGTGGGATTAAACCTAGAATCATGTGGTTGAGAAGCAAGCTTCTTACCACACAGCCCCGCCTGCGCCTACATACATACATACATACATAAGCACATACACACGTATTTATATACATGTAAACAGCATGTCTCTGCATATATGTGTATCATTATTGTTTTTGTATGTCTTTTTTGATGAATTGTAGAATAAAATGTAATATAGTTGTTTATTGGTGAAACATGAAGACATCAGCATGTTCTGAGACACGTTGTTCAGATGACTCACAGATACATACGTAGGTATAACACCTTATATATAACCAAATGGAAAATATATATGTACATATGCATACATACATACTTACATGTATGCATGTATATACATCTATGTGTGTGTTAGTAATATGTATATACATATATGTATCATATGTATACATATATATATATGTATGTATATATATATATATGTATATATATATATGTATGTATGTATAAATAAATACATTTATGTCCCATATACTCACATTATATGCATGTATACGTATGTACATACACAAGACATGCAATGAATAATATATATTGCACGCACACACATTCACACATACTTATACACCTACATACACATAGACGTATAAAATAATACAAAGGCGTACATTTGTTTATATATAAATATACATACATACTTATATATATATATATATATATATATATA
>NC_069006.1:18619648-18621574 GCF_001194135.2 Octopus bimaculoides | reverse complement strand
GAAGGTGTTGTCTATATTCTAGTCACTCCTAAATTTCAAACATATTGCAATAACAAAGGTAGAATTGTCTCTGTCCACCGACCTCTATGAGTATATATGTTGGTTGTGACAAGGCTAGCCCTTTGAAATACAGGTACGACAGAAACAAGAAAGAGTGAAAGTTGTGGTGAAGGAGTACAGCAGGGTTCGCCGCCACCCCCACCCCTGCCGGAGCCTCATGGAGCTTTAGATGTTTTCACTCAAGAAACACTCACAACGCCTGGTCCGGGAATCGAAACCGCGATCCTACAACCACGAGTCCGCTGCCCTAACCACTGGGCCATTGCGCCTCCACAATAAGTAGATAGATAGATGTGTATTTGTACAGGGTGTCCATACAAAGTCTGGGTACATGGGGATTAACACATACTTTAAGAAATTATTATTTCTTATATTTAATTGTTTATGTTATGATTTTATTTACTCCATGTACCCCAGACCTCGTGGACACCCTGTAGAAGGAAGGATAACGGATGAAAACATGATTCCAAAAGCTTATAAAATAGAACACACGCATCACGTAACTTGGTTTCAATCTTCTCCTTCACTTTATCTGTTGTTCTTGTTTCTTTAGAGACTGTGACAGTTGCGTATTCGGTTTACACAAACACCTCGCTTTGTGTTTACACAAACACCTCAGAGGCGTGGAGCACCGCCTTAAAGGGTTTTAGTCGAAGAAAACTACCCCAGGACTTATTCTTTGTAAGCCTAGTAGTACTTATTCTATCAGGCTTTTTTGCCGAACCGTTAAGTTACGGGGACGTAAACACACCAACATCGATTGTCAAGCGATAGTGAAGAGACAAACACGCACACACGCACACACACACACACGCACATACACACGCACATGTATGTATGTATGTATGTATGTCTACATACAGAGATAGATATAAACGGGTTGCGTGTGTAGCTGTCTGTACAGCGAAACAAAACTGTGTCAAGTCGTGTACATATACCTCGACATGTAATTTAGTCATCTGATAGAGAGAAATCGATAAGATAAGTACCAGACAGTAATATGTACAGGGTTTCATATGATTGACCAAAACCAACATGGCGGCAATCCAGAGTGTATGCAGGCCTACATATATGCATACATATATAATTACATGTATGTATGTATGTATAAGAGCATATACATATATATGTATATATGTGTACTTATATATATGTGTGTGTGTGTGTGTGAGTGTCGGGTAGATAGACAGAAGATAGGTAGATAGATAGATGCTTACCTACCTACATACATACATACATACATACATACGTATACATGCCAATCACAAACATTTGCATATGCATAACACAAACACTAGATATTGGATTCCAGGAGCCGCTAGATGATTTGTGAATTATATAAATATGGCAGCTAGCTGTATATTTCAATAAAACAGATAGCAAATATATATAAACAGAAGAACTAATGTAATATTTATTAGATGTAAATTTTTGTAGATAGAAAACTAGAAAAAAATTGCCAAGTATAAGCGAGCTTCTGTATGTGCTTAAATATTATAGATGTTTGTGTGTGTATGTATGTGTGTGTGTGTGTGTGTGTGTGTGTGTGTGTGTGTGTGTGTGTGTGTGCGGGAGGGGGTCATATGTGTATCTATGTATGTATGTTTGCATGCATGAGTGTTTGTGTGTGTGTGTGTGTGTGTATGCGCGTATTTGTACGCATACATAAATACACTCACACACTCACATACACATGTATCTTCTACCGTCTCTCCGTCTATATACATATAGAGACATAGAAAACTACGTAGATATTTATCGACACACATATAACAGCGCATATATATATACATACACACACACACACACACACATATATTTATATACATATATTATATATATATATATATATATATATATATATAT
>NC_069006.1:18610581-18612906 GCF_001194135.2 Octopus bimaculoides | reverse complement strand
CCTTTTTAATTTTGTAATTTCTTTATATTGGTGGTGGTGGTGGTGGGGGGGGAGATTTAAATGAGGGCAGTAATTGTTAATGAAAATATGAGCTGAGGAAAAGGATGATGATAAGGAGTACAATGGTACAGACGACGACGATGATGTTGATAATGGTGATGACGATGATGATGATGACAATGACGACGATGATGGTGATGATGATGACAATGGTGGTGATGATGATGACGATGGTGGTGATGATGATGACGATGGTGGTATGGTGGTTTTGATGATGATGATGATGATAATGATGATGACGACATCGACGACAAAGACAATGGTGATGACAAAGAAGAAGGAGGTAGTGATTGTGCTGACACTGTTGGTGGCTGTTGTAGTCGTTGTGGTGATTGTGATGATGATGATGATGATGATGATGGGGGAAAAATAGCGTTTGAGTTAGTCAATATTGGTAGATGGGGAGAATAGTAGATAAAAGCTGAAAATATTGGGCAGAAAGAGTGAATATTGTGTGACAATAAATATCTTTCGCTTCTCATATTGTTCTAGATGGGGGCTGGCTGGTGGGGCGAGGCCAAGACAAAGTGAAGTAACGTGTGACCAAATTTGATACATATGTTTTGGTAATTTATGTGTTTTAAAGGTTTGATGATAAATCAGCGGACTTACATGATGTATATAAATAAATGTTCGCTAATAACATTACAGAAGTGTTGGATATTCATGAAAGTCAAATTTGAGAGCTGTGATCGGACATTTCACCTTCATATAAGTAATCTTATATGACACGACGATTTTGTATTGAGTACTTTGTTTTCCTTCTATGCACTATCAAATATCTATAACGTGCGGTTTAGTAACATCGGTAACAATACTGAAACAAGGCCATTGTATCTCGTCTTCATACATGTCAGTAGTAATAAAATCCTGATAATGAACCAGCGAAAGTCTAGAGGCGTTGATGAATGTGATGGATGGGCTGTCTTTTATATATATGTGTGTGTGTGTGTGTGTGTGTGTGTGTGTGTGTGTGTGTGTGTGTGTGTATACAGAAACATTCTATACAAAACTGCCGACGAATGGGAACGTGAAACTCCGAGTAACAGTTTTTGTGATATTTTTGCTGCTTTTTAATAAAGTATATATATATATATATATATATATATATATATATATATATATATATATATATGAGAGAGAGAGAGAGATACAGACAGACAGACAGACAGACAAATAGATAATACACATACGGCTACATTAATTTCATTCAGTTATTCACTTACACACTTCCATGTTACTCTATCGTAAAGGTAACGCTTTCATCTCTCTCTCCTTTTCTTTCTTTCACACCCCTCTTTCTCTCTCTTTTAGTACTAATTAGTGACTACAATTTTATGAAATTGTAGCTCTCTAAATGCCGGATTAAAGAAAATTGACTCTTTTTTGCTAATGACTTGCAAAACTGTTTGTTTGACTTAAAGATGAAAGAGAAAACAAAAAATATTAAATAAGATATAAAAAGACTTATTAGCTTACGTAAGTTTTTTTTTTACTGACTTTATTTCCTTTCTTCGCTTCCTTTTTCTCTTATTATCACATCTATCTATCTATCTATCTATCTATCAATCTATCTATCTATCTATCTATGTATCTATCTCTTCCTCTCTCTCTCTCTCTATGTATCTATCTGTCTATCTCACCCTCTACACACATATATCTGTCGTCCAGTCTCTCTATCTCACTACCTCCCTACACACCTACACACTTTCACACCAATCTATCCCCCCCTCCCTCATTTGCTTCCAATCACCGCTTCCCTAATCCTTCGCTACTCTTCCACCCACAGCCCTCTCCGCCCCCACTTTCACACCTAATTACCGTCCACTAATCAGTAATCACGGATAATATCATTCGTCAACAGAATTAAAGGGTAAAATCGCTTTTAACTCGCTTGTTCTTTCCAGATATATTTACCGTTGTTTCTTTGCTCTCAGCATGTCTACGCAATTGCACCCGATTAACACCACCCCTTCATTATCATTATCACCACCGGCGCAGCCGCCGCTTCTGCCACCGTCACCCTCTCTATCAACAGCATCGTCGGTAACCATCAGTATTATCATTGGCATCATCATCATCATCATCGTCATCATCATCTTCACTACCACCACCACCGTCATCATCATTTTCATCATCATCATTTCTATCAACCCCGTCATCATCATCAACACCACCACCACCACCACTACTACCACCACTACTACCACCACCACCACCACCACCACCACCACTACCACCACTACTACCACCACCACTACTACC
>NC_069006.1:18607764-18610449 GCF_001194135.2 Octopus bimaculoides | reverse complement strand
ACTACTACCGCCACTACTACCACCACTACTACCGCCACTACTACCACCACTACCACTACCACCACTACCACCACCACTACTACCACCACCACTACCACCACTACCACCACCACTACTACCACCACTACTACCACCACTACTACCACTACCACCACCACCACTACCACCACCACTACTACCACCACCATCACCATCATCATCTGCATCAACATCTCTACGACTGTCGCCATCAACATCGTCAGTTTCAACATCATTATCGTCATCATCACCATTGTCACCTTCCTCCTCCTCCATCATCATCATCGTCGTCATCATCATCATCGCCGTCATCATCATCATCATCATCATCACCACTACTTCCATCCTCATCCTCTTCATCGTCATCTCCATCAATAGTCCTTATCGTGATCATCAAACCATAACATCCTTCCTCCTCCTTGTCCATCACATCAACGTAGTCCTCCTCCACTTCATCATTAACATTGCCATCAATTTTAGGAGCCTGGTCATATCAATTATATCGACCCCAGTGCTCAACTAGTACTTCTTTTATCGACCCCCAAAAAGGATGGAAAGCAAAGCCGGCATCGGCATCATTCGAACCCAGAACCTAAAGACGGATGCACACCGTTTAGCGTTTTGGCCAGCGCGCTAACGATTCTGCCAGCTCTTTCTACGATAGGCACAAGGCCTGAAATTTTGAGGGAAGAGTACATCGACCTCAATACTCAACTGGTACTTATTTTATAGGCCCCCGAAAGGATAAAAAGCAAAGTTGACCCCGGCGGAATTTGAACTCAGAGCGCAAAGACGGACGAAATGCCGCTAAGCATTTTGCACGGCGCTGTAATGATTCCGCTAGGTTGCCGTCTCAATAGTAATAATAATAATAATAATAATAATAATAATAATAATCCTTTCTACCATAGGCAAAAGGCCTGAAATTTGGGAGTGTGTGTGTGTGTGGGGCAGTCGATTAGATCAACCCCAGTACGCAACTGGTATTTGATTTATCGACCCCGAAAGGATGAAAGGCAAAGTCGACCTCGGCGGAATTTGAATACAGGACGTACCGACGGGCGAAATACCGCTAAGCATTTCGCCCGGCGTGCTAACATCTCTGCCAGCTCAATTTCTTTATTAACCACGAAGGGTTTACATTAAGAAAAATATTATGGACAGTACAGGACAAAACAAAGAACAAAAATCCTTTTTTATAAAAGGCACAAGGCCTGAAATGTTGGAGGAGGGGACTAGTCGATTACATCGACCCAGTATTTCACTGGTACTAGACTTATCGACCCCGAAAGGATGAAAAGCAAAATCGACCTCGGCGGAATTTGGACACAGAACGTAAAGACGGACGAAATGCCGCTGAGCATTTTGCCCGGCGTACAAACGACGCTACCAGCTCGCCGCCTTAATAATAATGATAATAATAATAATAATAATACTGGGCACTGCACACATCCTACGCAAAACACTTTCAATACAGTAACCATAAGAGCATCACAGCAAACCACAGCACATACCCAAGGCACACAGAGTTGCGCTCGGTAGTGAAGTGAAAGCACGATATAAAAATAAAACTACTGAATAATAATAATGATGATGATGGTGATAATAGTAATTGGTCTGGTTAGTTTTTGTCGCTAATGTAGAGTATGTACATGCGTTGTGTGTATAGCTGTTGTCAGCAAACAAAGCCTACTAAAACGATTATATGTTCAAAAGGTTAGCGTGAAAGATCACAGGAATGGAATTAACGGCTCTCTTGGTTTTGATCCTCCAGGCTCGGTTCTACGATCCGAAGGCCAACCAATCAGTCTCTATTATTTTGTCTCGTCCGTTCACTTCCGCACAACTTCCTGTCCGTTCGGCAATTTCACATTGCTGTCGGCTGTTATTGCTGCAGTTAACACTATATCAACATGATGATGATGATGATAATGATGATGATGATAATAACAACAACAATAATAATACCAATAATAATAATAATAATAATAATGAATACCAATAATAATAACAATAATAATAATAATTATTATTATTGTTATTTTTAGTATAAAGGGCGGTGAGCTGGCAGAAACGTTAACACGCCGGGCGAAATGCTTAGCGGTATTTCTCCCGTCGCTACGTTCTGAGTTCAAATTTCGCCGAGGTCGACTTTACCTTTCAACCTTCCGGGGTTGATAAATTAAGTAGCAGTGAAACACTGGGGTCGATGTAATCGACTGGTCCCCTCCTCCGCCAAAAAAATTTCTGGCCTTGTGCCTATAGCAGAAAGGTTTATTCTTATTGTTGTTGTTGTTGTCGTCCTTGTTATATACGCGTGAGTGATGTTTTATATCTGTTTTGTATGATTTGTTTGTGTATATGTGTTTTTTGTTTCTATTATCTTTTACTTTCTTCAGTTCCTGGGCTGCGGCAATGCAGGAGCAACACCTTGCAGTGTGTAGTCGAACATATCAGCCCCACCCCACCCCCAGTACTTTTCTTTTAAAGCCTGCTGCTTATGCTATCGCTCTCTTTTTGCTGAACGGCTAAGCTATGGAGACGTAAGCAAACCAACACCGGATGTCAAACGGTGGTGGTGGTACTGACAAACAGATACACAAACACGAACACATACACACACACGCACACACACACACACACACACACACACACACACACACACAC
>NC_069006.1:18605717-18607715 GCF_001194135.2 Octopus bimaculoides | reverse complement strand
TCTCTCTCTCTCTCTCTCTCCATTTTCACCACTTATCTCATCCTGTTGAAGAGCGTAAGCTTGAAACATGAAAGACTTTCCCATTTCTCCTGAGCGTCAAACGAATGCACCTGGTTTCTTGTACCCTCACTTGTTTTCTGCACCTTTGAACCATTTACATATTGAGTAAATTGTTTGTAAAAAATCGTATATTTGCGTATTTAAGGATGTCTGGGAGAAGCTCTTTGAAAATGAAAATAAAATCCTTTGTAAAAAAAAAAAAAACAATTTCTTTTATATCACACATAGGAAATCAAATTCACTACACAGTATGGTAGGGGCAGTTGCGCACCGTCTGTGAGACAAATAGCACCGTGACGCAGTTTACTCTGCCAGAAATTTGGAAACGACATGCTGTACTGCTTGGCATTCGCACTGGAAGCTCCAATACGATCATTTCAGAGTGTTTGGGTGTCAATCTGAGGACAGTGCAATCTGAGGACATGTACTGAGAGTGATAAAAATCAAACATCCAGTCAACATCATGGTGTTTGGAGTGATCACTAGTGATGGCGACGTTATGCCTCCGTTCATCTTCCCACACGGCCTCAGACTCAACACGGAGGCCTACATCGAATGCCTGGGGGAGGTAGTGCTGCTCTGGGTCAAGAGGGTGGCTGCTAGAAGACCCTATGTCTGGCAACAGGACTCTGCACCATGCCACACAAGCAGGAGAACCCAGTCATGGCTGTCAGACAATTTCTGAAACCACATCACCCATAACATCTGGCCACCTAACTCCCCACACTGCAAACCCCTTGATTATTATGTGTGGGACAAGTTGAGTGAGAGACCAAGAAAACTCCTCGTAACACCAAAGATGAGCTGAAAGCAAGGATTATGACAGCATTCAGCAACTTAAACAAGGAGACCATCCAGAAGAGTTACAGGAAATTCCAAAGTCGTTGGGAGGCCATGGTTGAAGCCAATGGTGATTTTATAGAATAAATTTACTCTTTAGTATTTCCAGATATTTTTATGCAATTTTGGTAAATATGTCTGTTAAAATGAGATGTCAGTGTTATTTTCATTTTTGCGTAATTTAGACCACTGTTTATTCATCGCACCTTGTATATATATTTCTGTATATACATGCATACACGCGCACACATACATATATAATGAGATATCTGTAACTATGTAATTATTTGAGTTATACAAGGTCTACCAGTCACAAACACACACACACACACACACACACACACACACACACACACACACACACACACACACACACACACACACACACACACATAGATAGATGGATACAGATATACATATGTATCTTTATATAACATACTTGTATATCTACATATGTAGACTTACATACATACGTACGTACAAACACGTGCTCGCGCGCACACACACACACTAATACGTACAGATACGAAGTTACACGGAGAGAGATAACTCGTAGCCTCGTAAACAGGTGCCATACAGTATTACTATTTAATTTGATATCATTCACTGTTAAACATTTGACACTCTTAATACTATTTATTACATCTATGTTCGTGGAATTCTATAGAAATCAAGAAACAATTATTTCACACGGAGATTCTCTCTGAAAAATACAGGTGCATTTCCTTCAACGGTTGTTTGCTGTGTTTTGTGTAGATGTGTGTATGAGTGTGTGAGTGTTTCCGTATATACATATATATGTATGTATGAATATATATATATATATATATATATATATATATATATATATATATATATATATATATATATATACATGTATATACATGTATATACATACATATATATATATATCAGTATATATATACATGTATATACATACATATATATATATATCAGTATATATATATACATGTATATACATACATATATATATATATCAGTATATATATATATATGTATATACATACATATATATATATATATATATCAGTATATATATATATATATCAGTATATATATATATATATCAGTATATAT
>NC_069006.1:18602266-18603459 GCF_001194135.2 Octopus bimaculoides | reverse complement strand
TATATATATGTATATGTGTATGTATATATATATATATATATATATATGCGTTTCTATATTGCAAGGGAAAGCGTCTTTGCCTCATAATTATATCGTCCATAACTATCGTTTGTTTGTTCCAACACCAAATATCAACAAACGATTATGTTATTACTACTATCATTATTATTCGTCTTCAACGTTATTATATATGCTATTATTGTTTTGGGCTGGTTATTCATTGCGTTGTACTGGTATTGTTTTATATATCTTTTATATTTAAGAGTTATTGTTCATGTCGCTGTGGTTGTTGTTGCTGGTGTTTATTCTGAATTTGCTTACGTTCTTTTTTGTGCATTTTTGCCCTTCTTGTAATTTAAAACAAATTTTTCATCATTCCCAGTTTATCGGTCTCTTTTCTCCCCGCCTTACTCTCTCTCTCTCTCTCTCCTTCTCTATCTCTCTACATCTAATATGCGTGCATGTGTGAGCATACACGTTTTCGTTGCTGTATGGTATACATGTTGGGTCTCAATCAAATGTTTCCAGGTTCAGTCCTACTGTGTGTCCCTTTAAGCAAAAGTTCCTCTGCTACACCCTCGGGCCGACCAAAGCCTTGTGGGTGGATTTGGTAGACGGAAACTGAAAGAGGCTCGTCGTATATATATATATAGAGAGAGAGAGAGAGGGAGGGAGAGGGATAGAGAGAGAGGGATGGATGGATGGATGGATGGATGGATCTGCTTCTACCTACCTTACGAGCTTTTACAAAGGAAAAGTAAGAGATAAAAAAAAGGAAAATGACCTACCTATTTGAAGACTATGGAAATAGTTACAAAGCATATCATTTAATGTTTTCTTCGATTTAATTGTTTTTCTTTTTAATTGATATCCACCTTTGTTTTACTCTTGGTTGAAAAAGTCAAAAAGACAGAAATCGGTACTAACCGTTACAAATTGTATTTCATGATAAAATAATTTTAGCATTTCCTACCTTACGTTATTTTCCATATACATATATATATCATGTGATTGACCAGGCTATCAAATGTTGTCACACATCGCTCGTCACAATGCGCTTTTGCGTTGTTTTAGCCTTCAAATGTGTGTGTGTGTGTTTGTCTCTCACCACCGCCTGACGCCCGCTGTTGATTTGTTTATGAGATACGTAAAAGACAAAAGATATATATATATATATTTATATATATATATAT
>NC_069006.1:18599680-18602142 GCF_001194135.2 Octopus bimaculoides | reverse complement strand
CAAATCGCCGGGGAAAAAATGATGATAACTATAGAAATGAACAGTCCGCTGGTAAGCGAGCTAGGATAATTTCTGAACATACATTCAAGTATTTATTTGAACTCACGTGGACCGGTTTCTGAACTGGCATTATAGCCTCACCTTCCTCAGTACGCGTTACCATGATGGAAAGCCACGAGTCGTCATGCTGAAGTCTGCGCTGCAACTGATTCCTTTTACGCCGAAACATGGCAGCCATCAGTGTGAAAATAATTTCAATACGGAGCAAATAATTTAGGAGAAAATATTTGCAAAGATATTATTGACTCTATTATTATCTAGTGCAACAATTAAAAATGATAATAACGAAATCAATAATAATTGTTACACTAAATAATAATAGAGTCAATAATATCTTCGCAAATATTTTCTCCTGAATTATTTGCTCCGTATATATATATTACGTAATATACGAGTAATCAATAAAAATGCTTTGCTACTGAAACATGTGTCCCATGGATTGAGCTACCATTGTATTTTTGCCGCATGCGTAAGTAGCATACGCTCTTTCTGGGATTGGATTTATAATGTAAATGTTATCGTTCCAAAATTGTTCCAATTTTGTAGAGGAAGAACGGAACACTATTAATATATTAATTGACTAATTAATCTATTAACGTTCCCTCAGAGTATTCTAGAAGCTCATCACATGCTGGAAGCAATTGAACTAATGACCACGATCGATGTGATAGCAACCAATTGATGTGTGTGTATGTGTGGTTGTGTGCGTGTGTATGTGTTTGTGTGTGTATATAATCCAGATAAGAAGACAAAGAAAATGTTTATCCCATCTTTAATGACCCGTTACAATTGTTCCTGTACCAACTATTTTTCAAAACCAATTCACACAAATGTTCCACGGAGAAGAGTTTTGTAATATTTGCAGCTTTAAACATTTAGGGAGGCACTTTGACAGTCCTGCATCAAAGGAGCGCTCTGACAATATGCGCCTGCCAAGCGTTGTGTTTTGCTTGTATCCGGAGGAAACAAAAGGGATAAATGAAATTAAAAGTAAAAATGAAATTGTGAAAAGACGGTCAATGTTAATACCAAAAGCAGATAAAAATATGGTTCGGAAGACGAGGAGGGGGAGGAGAAAAAGTAATAATGATAATAATCCTTTTTATTATAGGCACAAGGCCTGAGATTCGGGAGAGGGGACTAGTCGATTACATTGATCCCCAGTATACAACTGGTACTTTACTTTATGGACCCCAAAAGAATGAAAGGCAAAATGGACTTCGGCGGAATTTGAACTCAGAACGTAGCGACGGGCGAAATACCCGCTATGCATTTCGCCCTTCGCGCTGACGATTCTGCCAGCTCGCCGCCTGAATGATGATGATGATGATGATGATGTTTAGTGCAGCCATGTTCAGGCGTCGCGCTGACGGTTTTTAATCAAACAAATTGATTCCAGTGTTCTTTTTAAAGTTTGGTACTTGTTCTCCCGGTCTCTTTTGCCAAACTGCTAAGTGACGGGGATGTAAATAAAATATGTGTGTATGTGCTCCCTCACAAACACATTCTCACGCAACACTTCGTGTGTTAGAAAATCCAAAATGAGTTTAATGTAGATAAAGTACAATTTTGATGACTTGCTGTGAACTTTGCTCCGTATAAGTTTATCATTGTATTCCCTGGAAATATTAGGTCTGTTGGTCACTAATCAGAGGAAATGTGTATCCAGCAGAGTCATGAGTCGGGAATTATGAATAATGTCTCTCTTGCCGGTAGCTTTCTTCAGCGGCTCCATCACTCCAGCGCTCACACGAGTGGGTATTGATCCTTTCTGCTGCCCTTTGCGGTAGACATTTATCAAGATGTCGGTGTGCAACTTTGGCATGTATAGGAAAAATTCATTGGGGCACCGAGCATCCAAACCAGCCGTTTGCTCCTCGCGCAATCACTTATTAACAGCCATGTCACATCTTTTGTTGTCGGCTGTTTGTAAGTCTTCGCACTAATTAACGTTAACAATGTTAATACGTACTTGAACCAATTCCACAAAAGGCTTCAACCCTTCTCTCCTTCTCCGTCCCTCTATGTATCTATCGGTCTCTGTTTATCTATCTATTTGTCTGTCTGTTTGTCTATCTATTTATTTACCTAAATATCTGTTTCTCAGTTTAGGTACATATGTATGTATCTATATACCTCGCTCTCTCCCTCTTTCTGTGTGTGTATATATATATATATATATATATATATATAGCTAGCAAGCTATGTGTGTGTCTATGTATCTTTCTATGTCTATCCATATGTCCGTCTATCACTCTTTATATATATATATATATCCCTATCGTTATCTCTGTCTCTCTCTCACTGTCTCTCTCTCTCTCTCTCTCTTTCTCTCTCTGTCTCTCTCTCTCTCTCTCTCTGTCTCTCTCTCTCTCTCTCTCTCTCTCTCTCTCTCTCTCTCT
>NC_069006.1:18597208-18598812 GCF_001194135.2 Octopus bimaculoides | reverse complement strand
TCGCCCATCGCTACGATCTGAGTTCAAATTCTGCCGAGGTCGACTTCACCTGGGGTCGATGTAATCGACTCATCTCAAAACTGCTGCCCTTGTGGAAAAATTTGAAACCATTATTATTATTGTTACTATTATAGCGGTGCTCCAGCATGGCCACAGCTATGAGCTGAAACTCCTAGGTCGACTTTTCTTTTCATCTTTTCGGGGTTGATAAAATAAGTACCAGTTGTGTGCTGGTTTCGAAATAATCGACTATCCCCTTCTCTAAATTTTAAGTCTTGTGTCTATAGTAGAAAGGATTATTATTGTTGTTGTTGTTGTTGTTGTTGTTGAGTGAGAGAGCAGTGCATGCCATCAAAGTGACACCGGGGTAAAATATACGAAGCCAAGAATACCCATCATGACTGCCCGCCTGATAAGGGTACACCAGGCACGTGCATGAGAACCATATGTGCGCGACATGGTGACCTCATGTCAAGATAAACAGCGCATGACCTTGCAGGTGGGGGCCCAGTTAGAATTTTCTTCAGGTCGAGTAGCCCATCCCGCTCAATGGTCCTTCAATAAGGGTTGAAGCCATCATCGTCATCATCATTATTATTATAATTATTATTTACTTTTAATCTGCATGTTTCAATCACTCGCCGAAACACACCCAGCGTCCTAGGGCGAGTGAAGGGTAATAAACATTACAGTATAACTGAAAGCTTGGGGAGGGGAAGTGGCGAAATATTTTCATGTAATACGACATACATTTAAATTGATAGAGTTACCTCTATTTCCAGATCTTTGCATTTTTAAAGTTTCTCCGTTTCTTTTTGAAAGACGTTGTCATCTGTTGGTTATTGATCCATCGATTAGAAAGCATTCTTTTTCTTGGTATCTGACAACTATATCCGGTTTATTAGCCTTGATTTCTCTATCCAAGAGTATGGTTGCTTTCTCATTTTCTGTGACCTTTTCTGGGGTGTGCCTATACCATTTTTTTCTGTTATTATTCCATAGCGTTGGCATAGCTTCCAGTGTATATAGGTCCCAACTTTGTCCTGTCTGTGAATATATTCTTTCTTAGCCAGGATGGGGCAGCCAGAGACAATATGATTTATTGTTTCTTTTCCATCACCACATATTCTGCAGTTATTTGTCTTTCTTTTCATTATATGTTTTTGGTGATCTCTTGTGGAGAAGCTTTGATCTTGTGCTGCAATTAAAAATCCTTCAGTCTGTACTTTGAGTCCTGAGCTTCTTAGCTATTGTTGGGATTTTGCTTTTCTGTTCAGCTTAGTTATCATCATCATCATCATTAGTAGTAGTAGTAGTAGTAGTAGTAGTAGTAGTAGTAGTAGTAGTAGTATATGTTTGACTTTTGCTTTGTATTTGTACAAGTTGACTCCAAGTCTCACCCAGAGACCTCAAGAGACAACAAGTTAGAAGTTCATGTTGGTGTTATGCCTAGGGTGCCATATATTTGGTTCTGTACATAGTATTGTTCTAGAGAATGTTTAAGAAACATAAGAAAATTATGAGTTTTAAAATTTGATATCACATAGACAGTATTTTACGTAGAATATGGGCAGTTCCCATGAGTACTATCTTTTAAATTTCTG
>NC_069006.1:18589997-18592497 GCF_001194135.2 Octopus bimaculoides | reverse complement strand
AGTCTGAGATAGAAAAGTGAAGAGTTTGTATGTTGGCGACCGATTAAGGATGAATTAAGAAGGAACTAAAAAAAATACAAACAATTAACCTACAACAGATCGAGTCAATAAAATGATTTTTATAATGTCGATTCATAATCGAATCGGTCGTCTCTCGGTTTCCGTTTAACATTTGGGATACTCTCTGGGGAAATAAATACCTTTCTATTAATGAATTCCGGAAGTCGTTTTTTTTCTTCTTTTTTTGGTCTTTATAACCATCTTATTATTTCCCTTGTTTGTTTTGTTCGTCCATTTTGGAAACTACATTTGAATGCTACTACTACTACTACTACTATTACTACTACTAATAATAATAGTAATAATAATAATAAATATTATTATTATTTCTACTCTAATAATAAAACCCCCTAAAACTGCTAGCTTTGTACCAAGGGTTGTGGTTAGATAGAATCAGTAAATCGGCCATCCATTTCTTTTCCGTTCGTCTTTACGTTCTGAGTTCAAATTCCGCCGAAGTCGACTTTACCTTTCATCCTTTCAGCGTCCATAAAATAAGTAGCAGCTGAGCACTGGGGTCGATGTAATCGCATTAGCCACTCCATCCACCAAATTGCTGGCCTTGTGCCATAATTCGAAATCATTATTTCACTACGATTTGTACTCTCTGGGTTCACGTCCTGCCAATTGCGAAATATTTTTAATTATGTTATGGTTTAGTCAAGTGGAAGAGAACAGTACTTTTGAGTTCTTTACAAACTCTCCATTACAAGCTGTGGTGGGGCGAAGGAAGGATTTTGTCCCCCAGACCGAAGACTTTGCCAAAAGCTAACAACAGAAGGGATTCTGCTAAAGACACACTGCCACACTTGCGTCGTATGATTTCATTCGTTTGCGTTTTCCGCTCTTGCTTGTGTATGTGCATATTTGTATGCGCGCGCTTGTGTCAGCGTGTTTGAAGTGCGTTTATACGTACGTGAACCTGCTTGCGTCTATGTAATCATATGACAGTTTGGACGTTTGTAATGTATATTCATTTGCACGTGTGTATGTATGCATGTTTGTATGTATGTATGTTTGTGTGTATGTGTTTTTTTTAAAATTATTTAAGCGACACGACTTTTTGAGTTAAGAGAGTTCCCGATGTAAATATGTGGTTGCGTTGTTGTGTTGGTTGAGCTATCGATGCATACAACCAAGTGTATGATTCTGCCTATGCTTGTATGCAAGTATGTAATGTATGTTCGCATGCATGTATATATGTGTGTATTATTGCATGTATTTGTGTATGTTTGCTTCTATGCATGCATGTATGTATATACGTTCGTATGTATGTATTTTTGAATGCATGTTTGTTTGTATGTACGAATGCACGTATGTGCGTATGTATGTATCCATATGTGTTTGTGTGTATGTATTCTTGTAAGTATATATGTATGTCTGTACGAATGTATTATATGTGTATGCCTGCCTGCATGTATATATTTGAATGTATGTGTGTGTTTATGTATATTTGTGCGTACGAATGTATGCGCCTACGTATGTGTGTATATACATATGAATGTATGTATATTTGTATGATTTATGTATGCATCATATATGTACGTTCGTATGCACGCCTACACGCATGAGTGCATATTTCACAGTGAATGCGTGATAGTGGCAATATATTAATATGAATTACAGTATGTATGTGTATCTGTATACGTCAATCAATGTATGTGACGTGTTGTATCCGTATATGCATACATGTATAGAGATATACGTCTTTATTAACAGTCTATATATGTATCTATACATATCTAAGCGACAGTACTTTTGTATATGTGCGTACAAAGCGAGTAGAACTGTGTGAATGAATGAGCATGACAGCACGGATGTATGTGACATTGTGTATAATATCCAATCGTTATATATGTGTTATTTTGACGTCTATCAACGAAATTAATGTCAAGTGTGGTTGATTAATTATCTTTAATCAGATAGACGCCTATTCTTTTCAACAGAAACTTTAATTACAATCTATTGCCGAAGACTCTCTAATTAGCACATAAAACCATAATTATTAAATGGCGGACAAAACTCCAAAATATCTCGACAAACAACTACAAGATAACGTTGTAAGTTGTTTCCTAGTTTAGGTTTCCCTAATCGCGCTGTCAGTTGTTTTCAGTTAAGTTTAGGTACATAACAGAAGGGAAACAAAATACAATAGTACGTGCGGGTCGATGTTATATATGCATATACATACATGCATCCATAAATACCTAAATGCATACATGCACACACACAAACACACACAAACACACACACATACGTACATATCTTTTGTTTTTACCTTTTACTTGTTTCGGTAACACAAACATACACAGGTACATACATACATACACAAGTCAATGTCTAACAATGAGAATGAGTTGTCAATACCACATTGGTGGATTGAGTTTAATCTTAAGAAAAATATCTTAACAATTTTTTCTAGCCGAAGGGGAATGGTGTT
>NC_069006.1:18588542-18589430 GCF_001194135.2 Octopus bimaculoides | reverse complement strand
ATATATATATATATATATATATATATATCGAAACGTTAAAGACTTTCCGTATTCCCGAGCGTCATACTAATACATCCTTTTGTTGTTTACACCACCTGTCCTCGTCTGTTGTTTTTTTCGTACATTCTCCCATATATACATGCATATATATATGTATATATATATATATATATATAAGTTCTAATCAATTTAATTTAATATAATTTTAGTCTAGCTTATATATATACATTTATACATATATACATACATTTATACATATACACATGCATATATATATATATATATATACCAGAAAACTGAAAGAAATTGGAATACGATGATTACTTAATGCGCTTTATCTACTTTATGCTCAATTTTATTGACTTAGTACACAATACCCTCCCTCTTTCTCTCTCACTCTTCACCTTACTCTCTTTTTCTCACTCCTTTTTCTTTCGTCTTTCCTTTTAACTAATCATGTGAAAGCATTACAGACGGGCTAAGTAACAAAGGGAAAAGAAACTTAGTTAAAAAAATAATTACATACTTCACCCACCACCCCCTTTCCCTCTACCTCCCCCTTCAACTAATTATGTGGGAGCGTTACGGACGGGCTAAGTAACTGGGTGACAAGCAGAGTTGTTACAAGATTAGCACCATTATTTCACTGTTAAATCCTTCAATACGTTTAGTTCACTTACATCCCATGATTTCACTACCCGTGATTACAACTCAAACTTGCAAAAAGAAGAAAAGCAACCACCATAAATAAGAAAAAGAAATAAGAAATAAGAAAGCTACCTCGGATGAATTTGCAATTTTTCTTTCCTTTGATTACATCACCTCTGTATATTGAACACCACCACTCCCCCTCAATATACATATATATATGTGTGTGTGTGTGTGTGT
>NC_069006.1:18587185-18587904 GCF_001194135.2 Octopus bimaculoides | reverse complement strand
TATATATATATATATATATATATTTGCACATGATAATTACATCAGACTGGAAATACACATTCAAATTAGCTGATTTTGTTAGGGACAAATGTTTACAGCTTTTAGTATTTAATTACCATATTAATTATCAATGATTTATTTCAAGAAATCTTTATTCCTTATAAACATAGCTCTTATATATTATATATACAATTAATATAAAGACAGGCTTACTACACGTATCACTAGACATCAAATTATGGAAAACATCTACTTTATTCGAGCTTGATTTACCTCATTCTCTCCCTTGTCTTTGCGCTCTTCTTCTTTCACACTCGTATCTGTCTCTCTCTTTCTCTGTCACCTCTCTCTCACTGTCTCTGTCACTTTCTCTTGTTCATTCTATCGCTCCTCTCTTTTCCTACAACTTAAACCCGTTTACTCACTTTCTTTCTAAGCATACACACATACACACACAGGTTTCGCATGTGCACAAATGCACATACATACACACACGTGCGCGCGCGCACACACACATGCATATACATATACCTACAGACATTTTTATTATTGTGCATAAATAATATTTGTATGTATGCATTTGTGTTTGAGCGTATATTCATATACAATTATGTATATAGATCTATGTATGCGAGTTTGTGTGTGTGGATAGGTAGATATAGATGTTATGTGTATATATATATATATATATATATATATATATATATATATATATATAT
>NC_069006.1:18586432-18586775 GCF_001194135.2 Octopus bimaculoides | reverse complement strand
TAACAGATTCAGTGTCCTTCCATCCTTTTTCTTTTTTTTTTTTATCTATTCCATTCCTTTGAATAAAAGATAAAGGGGGAAAAAAACATGCATTCTCTGCCTTTTGTATTTATTAATAATTCACATTGCTACACGTGTGTGTGAGCAGGCGCGCATGTGTATGTATGTGTATGTGTGTGAGAGAGAGAGAGAGGTAGAGATTTATTCTATCTCTGTCACAGATTATTGTATAGATGTGTATATGTATGCGCATTTTCGTGTATGTGTCTGTATGTATGTTGATATCTACGTAATTGTATATGTGTGTATATATATATATATATATATATATATATATATATAC
>NC_069006.1:18584951-18586360 GCF_001194135.2 Octopus bimaculoides | reverse complement strand
TATATATATATATACTCACATATGTGTGTGTGTATATATATATATATATATATATATATATATACGTAAAACTCTCACCTCGCTCTCTCACCCTCTGTATAAATATATGTATATGTAAAAGTATACATATATATGTGTTGTATATGTATGTGTGTGTGGCATATATAACCGCTTGATGTATATTCGTATAAGTAGATATTTTTTCTTTCGTCCTTGAACAGAAATTCGTTAGATGACATTAAAATCTTGTGAATCATTTGCAATATGGATAACAGGGGGTGGAACGGAAATATAATAATAATAGTAATAATGGTTTTAAAGTTTGGTACAAGGGCTGCAAGTTCGGGGGAGGGGTTAAGTTGATTACATAGCCCCAGTACTAAAGTGGTACTTATTTTATCGATCCAAAAAGATGAGAGGTAAAGAGAGCGAATAATGCCGATGTTTGACAAAGCCTTTACCCATCAATGGCTAATGGCTTCTGGCTTAAAATCAGAAGCAGAAGGGTTTATCATAGCAGCCCAAAATCAATGCCTACCTAGAAGAAACTACCAGGCCAACATATTACAAGGAACTACCAGGCCAACATATTAAAGAACGGCAGCTCCCCAATATGTCGTATGTCAACAACAAAATGAGACCATTGATCATGTTGTCTCCATGTGCACTTTTCTTGCGCCTACAGAGTATCTCAACAGGCATGAGAGAGTTGCACAATATATTCACTGGGTAATTTGAAAAAACCTGGAAATGCCCCATGATAAAAACTGGTGGGAACACAAACCACGCCCAATGCTTGAAAAAAATCGCATCTTACTCCTCTGGAACTTCACCATTGAATCTGACAGAAGGATAGATGCAAATAGGCCAAACATCATATTGAAAGACTTCAGACAAAAATCATTCCTCCTCATTGATATGACTGTCCCAATCGATATATACGTATCTGTCAAGACCTACCAAAAACTGAGCAAGTATAAAGATCTTGAAATAGAAATTGGCAAAAAGTGGAACCTCAAAACTAAAACATTACCTGTTGTCATAGGTGCCCTAGGAATGATAGCAAAAGGGGCTGATTGCTACTTAGCTCAGATAACAGGAAACCCCAAAATGGCATAAATTCAAAAGATAGTGCTCATGGGAACTGCCCATATCCTACGTAACATACTGTCTATGTAATCTCAAATTTTAAAACAAACACATAATTTTCTTAAGGTTTCTTAAACATTCTCCAGAACAATATTATGTACAAAACCAAATATATGGCACCCTAGGCAAAACACCAACATGAACTTCTAACTTGTTGTCTCTTGAGGTCTCCGGGTGAGACTTGGAGCTGACTTGTACAAATGCAAAGCAAAAGTCAAACATAAAATAATAATAATAAGAAGAAGAAGAAAATAATAAGA
>NC_069006.1:18579022-18579392 GCF_001194135.2 Octopus bimaculoides | reverse complement strand
TGTATATATGTGTATATATGTGTATGTATATGTATGTATGTATATGTATATATGTGTATATATGTGTATGTATATGTATGTATGTATATGTATATATGTGTATATATGTGTATGTATATGTATGTATATATATATGTATATATATGTATATATATGTATATATATATATATGTGTGTGTGTGTGTGTATGTATATATATATACGTATGCATGTATATGTGCATGTGTATATGTACCTTTATAAGAACGAATTTTGGAGCTGTCAGTGTTAATTTATATATTACACTCGCTTCTGCATGCGTGTGCGTCTATACAATTACGCATTTATATGAATGTTAATATACCCTCATATATGTATGTATATATATATA
>NC_069006.1:18576084-18579012 GCF_001194135.2 Octopus bimaculoides | reverse complement strand
ATATATATATATGTATATATTGTATATATATATATATATATATATATATACTGTATGTATGTATCTGCATGTATGTGTTTGCGTGCGTGTGTGTATGGTAGTTTAGTAATCTAGATAAGTATATGCATTTCTTTTTGTATATGTTTGTATTGGAGTGTATATATGCGTTTGCGTCTGTTTATAGACGTGTGTACACATACGCGTGTGTGTTATACGTTCGTGTGCACTTGTCTGGTTGTTGCAGTCATTTCCAGCTGAAAAGAGATCCTGGCTGAGGTGTGGTGAGAGAAAATAAAGTAATGTAATTGATAATCTCCCATGTCGATTGGTCCAGATCTAACCAAATATTATGTCGGAGGAAGCCAGGAAGTGTGTGTGTGTGAAAGAGAGAGAGAGAATGAGATAGAGAAGGACATGAGACAGAGAATGGGAATGTAAAGGCCATGAAAGAGAGAGAAGATGACAGAGAAAGAAAGAGAGAGATGGAGTTGGAGAATGAAAAAGTGAGTGAGTGAGAGCGAGAGAGATAGAGAAGGGGAGGGAGAGAGAGAGAGGAAAACATAGATAGAGAAAGTGAGAGACAAGACATAGAAACAAAAACAGAAGTGATACAAGGAGAAACAGATGGATTGGGATAAAGAATGGGGAAGTGAGTGAGAGAGATGGGGAACGAGCGAAAGAGGGGCAAGACAGGGAGAGAGAGGAAAAGGAAGCTTAGGGAGAGAGAGAGAAAGAGAGGCAAGACAGAGAGAGGGGGGAAATAGAGGTAGAGAATGAAAAACTGAGTGAGAAAGGGAGATGGAGAATGAGAGAGCTGGGGCAGAGAAAGAGAGAGAGAGAGAAACTATGATGTGTGATTCTAACAACCGGATTGTGTGTCAGTATTTCAATATTTTGAGGTCTCATCAGCTTCGTTATTTGAAGGTCATATCTACTGAGATCACTGAAGTAAGATATTGACGATAAGCATAGCATGCAGCGGTAATTAAATAATGCAAATGACGGTAAATTAGTTTATTATTTCACGTATGAAAATACATTAAGTCAATCGAGAGATGAAATAATTCGAAATACAGAATCCGGGGAATCAGCTGATGACTGGCGTCGACGGTAAGTAATCGAGTGGAATAAAACTATTTAAAAGTCAAAGTAAAGTCAATGAATTACGCTGTGTAGAAAAGGAGTATTTATCAATATTTCGAGCATAAACTCTTATTCAAAATAGGAAAGAAAGAAAGCATATAAAATAATAGGGAAAAGAGAGATAGTCGTGTATTATTTCAACGAGTGGAAGTGATTGTTATGGCAGTGATGGCAATACTAGCTGTGGTCATGATATTGGTGACTGCGGCGGCAACGACGAAGGTTGCAGTGGTGGTGATTGTAGTGGTAGTATATAAAGCTGAAATATCGTGAAACAAGTTTAAGTGGTCACAGGATCATAAGACTGTGAACCGAGCAAATTAGTAAATGCTATGCCTTGTCAAAGGGCACCCCATAACTATACAGGGCATGGTCGTCACTCGGTGAGGTATTTTCAAAATACCTGCATATCGCACCTGTTGTAAACGTGAAAGACTAGAGCTCAAGGTAGCATAGGTAGCATCCGTGCTTGTGTCCATTGCTATTCCAGTGAAATACTCGTAGGGTGAGAGTGAGATCGGCGATATGTAGAAGAGTAGTATTTTCTGGGTTCATTTATGGTACGGTAGAGTATTGGTAAACATTAATTGGGGCGCCGGTGGGGAAAAAAGACTTGAAGATGCGGACTCACAATCGTGAAGTAATGAGTTCGATTCCCGAACTGTGTGTTGTATTATTGAACAAGACACTTTATTTCACGTTGCAAGGACTTTGCCAGGAAATCTAGAGATAATTTCCACAGATCGGTTGCTGATATAGACGATGGGACAACTGGGAATGCTAAATTTGGGGAAGGAAGAAGAGAGCGGAGGTTCGATGTGTGCAAATGGTGGGGTTGATGACTGTGTGAGCAAGAATAGGGGAAAAGATGAATCGTTTATTGGAAGCAATGAGTATGGTGGGGGAAAAGAAAGAAATACTATAGTGGTTAAAGCCTTGAGAGAGAAATTGGCGATTGGCACGACAAATGAACATGAATTATTAGCAGAGTAGTTGATTGATGAGATGGAAACTAGTCAAAGTGACAAGTTCTCTAAGCAAATGTCACACACACAGAAGTATTCATTAGAATGCATATATAGATGAATTTGATGTAAAGAAAAATCTCTCCTTAAAAAATACAGAAAATCTGTCCTCAAAGTGAAACAGAAAATAAGCGCAGGTGTTTACGTGTGGTAAGAAGTTTCCTTCCGGTTTATGGTTGTTCAGTTGCATTGTTGGATTTGTTTGTTATTCACGTATTTTTGGCTGTCCTGGTGGAGCGACGTTTTCCTCTTGTATAATGGAGGGGCACAGCGCGAGAAGTTGAGGTATTCTTCCCTAGAATGCGATTCGTCTGAGGAAGAATTAGTTGTATACTTGAACAGGATGGACAAGGAAATGGAGAAGAGGAATCATGCAGCGGCGGCTAGGGGAAAAAAATTGAAGAAATCAATCTGGAAGAGTTGAGTGAGTTCAAGGAAATGCTTGAAAAGGAGGGGAATGATGTGAAGGTGTGCCCCACCCCCCAAGAAGTATTAAAAGACAAGGCAGAAAGGACTATTGTCTATAGAACTGACGCCACATCAACAAGGAAAATTGAATTAGTTTCGGGAGCACAGGTGGAAAAGGCACTGAGGTCAGTCTGGTAGGAGATAGCATACCTTACTAGGGGACGAAAATATGGTCACAATTGTGACAGATTTGACCTAACCCCAGCTTGTGCCGCTAAGCATTTTCCCCGACGTGCCAACGCTTCTGCCAGCTCGCCACCTTCACACACTCACATACACATATAATGAATAT
>NC_069006.1:18573482-18575984 GCF_001194135.2 Octopus bimaculoides | reverse complement strand
AGCATGTATGTATATGTGTGTATAGAAGCCGGCTTCCAGTGATATCATATCTTCAGTCATATAGGCAAGAGAAAGGATGGTAACGTAATATTTGATATCAATAAATATATGTGTGTGTGTGTACATGTATGTACATGCATGTATAACTTTATTACAGCTATTATTACTTCTTAAAGAGAGACATAAATACGAAAATATTCAATTAGAAGTGACATTCGAATTACACACATACACATTCATATACTTATATGAGCATGTGCATCAACATTAGTATATATGCATGCGTGTGTGTATCCCACACTCATATGCATATATATATATATATATATTTACACACATTTACACACATCTGTACATGTATATGTTTGCATATATATAAATATACATATATATATGTGTATATATATATATGTGTATGTGTGCATACATATATGTATATATATATAGATACATATATATGTATGTGTGTGTATATATATATATATATATATATATATATATGTATGTGTGTGTATATATATATATACATATAAATACTCACAGATGTGTAAATATATATATATATATATATTTACACATCTGTGAGTATTTATATGTACGTAATGTATGAAACATCGATACATACGCACTCACACACATGCATAAACATGCGCGCGCGTACACGCACACACACACGCATGTACATACATAGACTTGTACATATAAAGAGAGAAAAGGGAGAGAGAGAGTGGCATTTCTGATAGGATTCATGATTCATGCATGCAAAGTCATTTACTTCCAATGTATATATATAAAGTCCACCCCGCAACCAACACCGAACAACTATGAACTTCACTGTCTCTCTCCCACTTTCACTCTTTCTCTCTTTCTCTCTCGCTAAGCTGCCCGCCTAGCCAACCCTACCACTTTCTCATTAACAGCTTCCCACATTGCCAAACTCTATATATCACTATGGAAACACGTACAGGTGATAATTTTGATGGAATGGATATTTTCATTGGTAATCGTTTTCTATTAAGTTCTAATTGAGTGCTGTTTGAGGTAGAGGCAGTATATTATTATCAACTAACGTATGTCTCTCTATTGAATAATACATGGCCATGTTTAATGTCGAGAGATTGCAATAATACACGACTGCTTGTAATTGTATACGAAACGTATGTGTATATGTTTGTATGTATGCATATGTGTATCTGTGCGAGTCTGTATATTTATACACACACACATACATACATATGTATATGCATATATATATACATATATATATATATAAACATACATACACATATATGTATGTGTGTTACGTTTGTTCTACGAATGTGAACACGCTCTCAGCTACACATATACATACACACATACATATATTCACGTATATATATTATATACATCTACATACAGATATGTAAATACATATATATCAATTTACATATGAGTGCCTGTTTATATAATGTATATTACATACGCGTTTGTGTGAATATGTGTGTAAGCGCACACACGCACAAACATACATACATATATATACACACATTTATGTATGTATGTGTTTGTGTGTACGTGTGTGTGTGAGAGGAGAGTTTACGTGTGTAATATGTATATGTGTAGGTTAATGGTAGGATTCTCTGTCTCATCATTGAAATATGAGAAAGTAATTATGTAATATACGTATCAATGCACGTGTATGTATGTATGTTTGTGCGTATGCATGTATGTATATGTGTATTCTAATTCTCCATTGAACACTGACAAATATTGACAGAAACAGGAGTAAGAGGAGTAAGAGGGTGTCGAAACTTAAAATATACGAAACAAAGAGTTCTATGTCGTCGTAGTCGTCGCCATTATCCCTATCACTATCATCATCAGTATCAGCATCATCACCATCATCATCACCACCACCACTGTCACCATTAACAACATTATTATTATCATCTTCATCATCATCATCACCATCATCGTCGTCATCGTCATCGTCGTATCATCATCAACAATGGTATTAACAGCAATAACAATATGTTCATAATGACGGTGAAGAAGAGGACGACAACAACAATAATAATAATAATAGTAATAATAATAATAATAATATTTAATAATTTGTCGGAGAATGGTTTCATAAAATAGTCACAAACAAAGGGCTTCTCTGTAGACACAAAGAGAAAGATACAGAGTGAGGGAGAGAGCGAGAGGAGGTCGGGGTAGAGAAAGAGAGAGAGAAGCAGCTCACTAAAATATGGCGAAGAATGTGGACAATTTCCTTTGAACTGTCTTTGAGCAAGAGATAACCTTAATTTCGATCTCTTCGAAATTCGATTAAGTTTTCACTGAACATGTCAAAATATAATAACTTCAACAAAAATGGAGGCTTAGTTGTTCTTCATCTTGTTTCGTTTTCTTTTTAACGCACACAGACGCTCGCGCGCACACACACACACGTATTATTGTAAGTATATATATGTGTATATATATATATATATATATATATATATATATATATATATATAT
>NC_069006.1:18568015-18573315 GCF_001194135.2 Octopus bimaculoides | reverse complement strand
CATATATATATATATATATATATATATATATATTTATATATATAATTGTAAATATTTATATGTATATAAATATGCATATATATATATATATATATATATATATATATTAATGAATATATACGTACATACATGTATATGTGTGTGTTTATACATTTATCAATATTCATTTATAGTTTTATAAATTCTATTGATTTCGAATATTTTTAATGATTTATTTATTTATTTATTTATTTCCGGTACCCTCTCGTTCACGAAATCATCATCATCATCATCATCATTATCATTATGATTTCGTTGTTTTTGTTTTTTTATTCCTATTTCAAAATTGAAATTCTCATTTCTTAATAGGTTGATGAGTGTGTTTCATTAAACATTCATACATGCATGCATGCATCCATACGTACATACATACATGGATACATACATACATACATACATACATACATACATACATACATACATACATACATACATACATACATACATGCATACATATATATTTATATATATACATGCATATGTTCATACATGCATATATACATATATGCATACATGCATGCATGCATACATACATATATACATACATACATATGTTCATACATACATGTAGGCGTGCATACATACATACATACATACAAACATGCATGTATACATACATATATACTTAGATATATACATACATACATACATACATACATACATACATACATAGTTCATACATACAACCATATATACATACAAACATACATGCATGCATACATATATAAACATGCATGCATTCATACATACATACATACATACATACATACATACGTAATGGCGCCGTGAACATCAGGTGTGCAGGCTTAGAGGACCGTTTAAACGTTTTCTTGTACGTTTATGCCTGCTTCTCTATTCGAAATCAGTAACCTTTTACTTACTAATACAGCGTTATTCAGACCGGATTTTATCCATATACCTTATACTACATGGAATTTCACTAACACGATCATGGCTGAAATTAATAACATTAGCACCGACGAAAACAGCACTACAGCATCGATGTGCTATCTAAGAAGATATACCAATACAATCTGTAAGTGGAACAGTAAAAATGTGCAAGACTTTCCCTCAAGTTTAAAACGAGAGATTATTTTTATCAACATTCCAATGATGGAGCTTTGTATCTTTGTTAGAAACCAGCTTTTCACTCGGAGGAAGAATTTAGATAATTTAAAGCAGAAGAGACCATACAAACATCCATACATTCACACCCCAATTGAGTTAATTAGATAATGAATGATCGCTATTATAAAAATTTTTAATTAAGAAAAATAAAACATTAAATCTACGGTTATGCAAAAACTTAGCTTTTAAGCCTCTTAATTTCGTTCCGTAGTTGGACAGTGAATATAAGTACTAATTTAGAATTAAGTATTCTGGGCATTACTTTAAACTGCATCCGGTAGTAGGGACCAGGTTTAGGATCTCCGGGTTTTTGAGAGGCGTGTGGAGTCACCCCTTAGCCACTATTGTTCCCAGGTCTATGCCGGCACTGTGGAGGCGCAATGGCCCAGTGATTAGGGCAGCGGACTCGCGGTCGTAGGATCGCGGATTCGATTCCTAGACTGGGCTTTGTCAGTGTTTATTGAGAGAAAACACCTAAAGCTTCACGAGGCTCCGGCAGATTTTACCGACTATCACACACACACACACACACGTGTGTGTGTGTGTGTATTATTTGTATGTGCGTGTCTGTGTGAAATTTATTACGTCAAAAGAGAACCGATAGAATAAGTACCAGGCTTACAAAGAATAAACCCTGGGGTCGATTTCTTCGACTAAAAGGCGGTGCTCCAGCATGGCCGCAGTCAAGCGACTGAAACAAATAAAGGAATAAACCCTTACTGTTGTTCTCGGGGAGATTGAGCGTGACACACCAAATGTGACAAGACTGACCCTTTGAAATACAAGTACAACTTGCTTTTACCAGCTGAGTGGACTGGAGCAACGTGAAATAAAGTGTCTTGCTCAAGGACACAATGTGCCACTGGGAATCGAACTCACGACTTTACGAACCTGAGCCGAATACCTTAACCATTAAGCCATGTGGTCATGGACGAAAACTCTAAAGATGGGGGCGACCTTGACGGTTTTTGTCACACAAATCGACCTCAGTACTTATTCTAAAGCTTGGTACTTATTTCATCAATGTCATTTGCCGAAGCATTGCTGCTTTCCAATGCCTGAAACAAGGAAAAGATAGAGCGTAAGGTGTCTGATACTTCGCTTTGTTTCTTATGCAACTCTTTCCATTTCTTTAACTAAGCAGACCAGCGACTCTAACGACGTAAATATCGAGGTTAGCGGTTCTAATAAAGATTACGAGTGCAGAATTTTTTTTTTTTAAGTGCAATTTCAAGAGTTATAAAATTCATACAAATACTTGGACACTTCGTTCTTTCTTTAATCTCCTCCTCCCCCCTCCTCCTACCTCTTCAATTCTACTTGCTCTTTTCCTTCTTCATTTCTTGTTTTTGCCTTCTCATCCTCATCCTCATCTGTTTTCTTCTTGCTCCTCTTCCCTTGATTTCTATTTCTTTGTCTTCATCTTTTCCTTTTGCTTCACCCCTTCTCCCTTCCTACCGTTCTTCTTCTTCCTCCTGTTTCCTTTATTTTATACTCATCTTTGTCGTCGTCGTCATCATCATCTTTTTTCTCTTCTTCTTCTTCTTGTCCTCCTCCTCCTTCTCTTCCTCCCCTATCTCCTTCTTTTTCTTTCATCGTCATCATCATCATCATTCCTGATTTTCATTGTAGTTCGAGAGAGACAAACAGACAGACATGGATAGACAGAGACAAACAATCAGATAGACAGAAAGATAAGGGAGCTAAACAGAAAAATGAGCAGAGAGGGGAGGAGGGAGGAGAGAGGAAAAGGTGGGAGAGAACAATATCATCACACCAATAATGTTATATTGATACTAAAAGACTTTCGGAAAGATATTTCTCACGAAACTCTTCTCAAATATGAAGACTCTGTTACATATTATTTCAGACATTTTGACGCCTCTATCTGTGTGTGTGTGTGTGTGTGTGTGTGTGTGTGTGTATGTGTGCGTGTGATATGTATTTAGGTGTATGTGTATGTATATACATATATAGAGATAGATAAATACATACAAACATACGTACACACACGCGCGCGCATATATATATATATATATATGTGTGTGTGTATATATACATATGTAAACGCGTACAAAGATGCATATTCGTAAGTACACTTATATACACAAACATATATCATATGATGCGTATTGTGTGCATGTACTTGCGTGTGTGTGTGTGTGTGTGTGCGTGTGCGTGCGTGTTTTTGTGAAAAATCATTCACCTCTCGGATAACCTTCAATTAAATTCAACAGACTATCTGGCGCTCATGTATATATACATACATATATATACATCTATATGCATGTATATATACCCATATATGCACATATATATATACATGTGTATATATATATATATATATATATATAATTATATATGCATAAATATATATATCAATATATATTTATATGCATGTATATGTATGCATTTATATATGTACACACACACACACATATATATATATATATGCATACATACTTACACACACGCACATACGCGCAAACACAAATACACACACATAAAACTGTGCCTGTGTTTGTTTATTGTCATTTAATCCCTCCCTAACCATCAATTTAACTTAATTTAACTCGATTTAATGCGAATTCTTGCACATCGCTGTCAACACTATTTTCGTCTAATTTCTTAATATTTCCTTTAGATATATTTTTCATACTTTGCAAACATCAACACGATATTACAGCCGTGGCGTACCATTGGAAACATCGGTGACAAACAATGTAGGCTTTGCCTGTTCTCTTGTTTATTGCTAACGTGATGTGATGTCTGCTGCTAGCATTTGATCACGTGAAGTAGAATGTCGTCTGCTGAGTCTGTCTAACTTTCTGTTTGCACTCCTTTTCTCTCCACCCTCTTACTCCCCCCCTCTTTCTCTCCCCTTCATACTCCTCTCTTTGTCTCCGAAGCGCCTATCGTCTCTCTCTCTCTCTATCCCTCTCTCTACCTCTCACCCCCTCTCTCTCCCTTGCACTCTCACTCCTCTCTTTCTCGCTCTCGCTCTCGCTCTTTTCTTTTTTTTTTATGTATTAATTGTTTTAGTCATTGGACTGCGGCTATGTTGGGGCATCACCTTGAAGGGCTTTAGTTGAATGAATTGATCCCAGTACATTTTTTTTTAAGCCTGACACTTTTTCTATTGGCACCGAGGCTGAACCGCTAAGTTACAGGGTCATAAACAAACCAATACATGTTGTCAAGCAGTGATGAGGGACACACACAGAGACACATTTATACATACACACGTACACATATATGTATGTATGTATGTATACACGCATGCATGTACGTATATAACATACATACATACATACATACGCGACGGGCTTCTTTCAGTTACCGTCTACCAAATCCACTCACAGAACGTTGGTCTTTGGTCGACTGGAGATCATAGTAGAAGATACTTGCCCAAGGTGCCACACAGTGCGACTGAACCCGAAGTCATGCAGTTGGGAACCAAACTTCTTACCACGTAGCCATGCCTTTCTCCGTTCTCTGTTCCCCTTCTCGGTATTTAGTATACTTGTGAACAAAGGTGTTCGCAAAATTTACACACTGTGTCTGTCTATCCAGTCAAAATCTTCATCCTATGTCAATTTAACCAGTCAACACCCACACACTGTGTCAATCTATGCAGTCTACATCAACACACTGTGTCCATTTATCCAGTCAATATCTACACACTGTGATTATCCATCTAGTCAACATGTATAGTGTGTATTTATTTATCTAGCCAACAACTATACACTGTTTCAATTTATCCAATCGACCCCTATATACTAGGTCTGTCTATCCCAGTCAACATCTACACACTGTCTTTTTATTCGGTCAGCATAGGAATACGCTATATCTAATTATCCAGTGAACAACTACACGGTGTGACAATCTAGTCAACATCTATGTAATGTGTCAGTTCATCCAGTCAAAATCTACTCAGTTTATTAACACAACTGTCAAACACACACACTATACAAACCAACTATACAACCAACGGACAGACTCTGCGCCGGCCTAGTTAATCAACATTTAAAGTGGTCCACAATATATATATATATATATATATATATATGTATATATATATACAGAGAGAGAGAGAGAGATTGATAGCTATAGATAATAACATACATATATAT
>NC_069006.1:18566427-18567005 GCF_001194135.2 Octopus bimaculoides | reverse complement strand
GTAACAATAACAATGATAATCATACCGCCAAGGTCGATAAAATAAGTACCAGTAAAGGACAGTAGACGATGCAATGTTTCACTAGTACTTAATTTATCGACCCTGGAAGGACGAAAGGCAAAGTTGACCTCAGCGGAATTTGAACTCAGAACGTTAAGACGAAATTCCTCTAAACTAGCCAGGAAAAGCGGCGAGCTGGCAGACTCGTTAGCACGTCGGGCGAAATGCTTAGCGGCATTTCGCCTGTCTTTACGTTCTGAGTTCAAATTCCGCTGAGGTTGACTTTGCTTGTCATCCCTTTCGTGGTTGATTAATTAAATACCAGTGGAGTACTGGGGTCGATGTAATCGACTTAACCCCTCCCTCAAAATTTCCGTTGGGTGGTCAAATACAACTTAGATCAGATGAATTTCGGTAGCAATGGTTCTGCCTGTAATGGCTAACCCACCACCAGCATACGACTAAATAAACCGTTTTGCTATATGCAACTCTGCCCATTGTATCTTCTTTTTCTTCTTCTTCTTCTTCTTCTTCTTCTTCTTCTTCTTCTTCTTCTTCTTCTTCTTCTTCTTCTTCTT
>NC_069006.1:18560033-18565545 GCF_001194135.2 Octopus bimaculoides | reverse complement strand
ATGGCCGTGGTCAAATGACTGAAACAATTAAAAGAAATATATATATATATATATATATATATATCTTTTATTCGTTTCAGTCATTAGACTGCAGCCATGCTGGAGCACCGCCTTAAAGAATTTATAGTCGAATGAATCAGCCTCAGTACATATTTCTAAACCTGCTACTCATTCTATCGCTCTCTTTTGCCGAACCGCTAAGTCACGTTTCCGTCTACCAAATCCACTCACAAGGCTTAGTTACGTTGGCCCGTAGCTAGTGTTGAAGACAGTTGCATAAGGTGTCTTGTAGTGGGGCTGAACCTAGAACCATGTGGTTGTGAAGCAAACTTTCTACCGCACAGCTGCGCCTATCTATCTATCTATCTATCTATCTATCTATCTATCTATCTATCTATCTATCTATCTATCTATCTATCTATTTATCTATCTATCTATTTATCTATCTATCTATTTATCTATCTATCTATTTATCTATCTATCTATTTATCTATCTATCTATTTATCTATCTATCTATTTATCTATCTATCTATCTATCTATCTATCTATCTATCTATCTATCTATCTATCTATCTATATATAGGGAGAGAGAAGGTTCAAAATTGCACAAAATAATCCCGAAAATATGGAGGGAGATGAGGAAACGACACACAATGTGTATTAGTTTGACCCTTTGGAAATGGAAGAGTCTTTGATGCTTCGAGACTCCGCTCTTCTACAAAAAAGAATGCGGAAAGAAAACAGATAGAAAAGGGGGAAAAAGTGGTGTGTGTATCTATGTATACACATACATACAATATATCTATCTATTTACCTTTCTCTTTCTGTGCACCTATACCCATACTTATGTACATACAGACATAGACAAACAGGTATTTATATATAATACATTATATTACACACACACACACACACACACACACACACACACACACACACACGCACTCATTTATCGAAATTGATTGGCTGGCAGACGACAACCGCCTGATTTCTCTGACATTCCGTACTCATTGCTTGATGGTTGTCTCAAATAATGGCGCTGGTTGATTTAACGAGTAAAGCGTGAGCGACAAGATTGGGTGGTGAATGAAAGAACCGCTGAAGAAACAATTGCCTCCAATCCCACTAACCATTAGAATTCTACCAGATTTATTTTCTAACATTTATATCATTTGTTCAGATTGTTTTTGTTTTTTTTTTTAGTTTCTAAAAAAAAAAAAAACTGTAAAAAGCCCGATTTTATTTATTTATTTATTTTACTGATTATGTATTTTTCTCGTTGTTTTTTTCCTTCAATTGTATTGTCGTTTTTGCTGTCGTTTACCAACGCCACTACAACCACCACCATCATTATCATTATTATTATCACTATTATTATTATTATTATTATTGTTGTTATAATCGTTATTATTATTATTAATTGTATTATCATTATCATCATCATCATCGTCGGCATCGTTGTTGTTGTTGTTATCACTTCATTATTTCATTTCTTGCTTTTATTTTTACCTTTCTGTGCTGGTGTTGTTGTTGATGTTGTTGTTGCCGTTGCTGTGATTTTTGTTACTGTTGTTGCCTGTTCTAAGTCACACGCCTGTGTGCACGCATGTATATGTATGCGTGTACACACGTACACACGTATGTGTGTATAGCTTCGTTTTGTTGTTTGTATAAAACGAGCATTTTTTAAAAAGGATTTATTCATTTGTTTATTTTCTCTTTTCTATTTTCGTTGTTAATATTATTTCATTTATTTTTGTTTATCGTTTTTAAACTTCTGTTTTTCGTAATCGTTTGTCTCGCTTATAATTTCCGCCATTATCAACTCGCACGTGAACATGTGTACATGCGTGTAGAACGTGGATGAATGAATAATGATTGGAGAATGGGTGTTGGTAAGTTGATTTCTTGCCGGATACTGTGATGTGCAAATAGGTGGCGGTCGACAGAGTTAGTGTTTCAATCGTGATAGCCTGCTATTTGGTTGCGGTGTGGTCGTTCCGTGGGTCGGTCGGTCGGTCGGCTGGTCGATCGCACGGTCTGTCGACTGGTCGGCTGGCTGGTTAATGATGGCAAAGGGTCAAATTAAATTTGACCTTACTCCATACGCCTCATCCCAACGCCGCACCAACGTTAATCTCTGAATGAAATAACAAAAAAAAATAGGCAAAAGACAGGAAAATAACCAGCAAGAAAGCAGCTAATGTTTGCGTTTCTTTAAAAACTAAATGTGTTGTTCAGCCATATCCCTCTCCCATAAATTTATCGTATTTTGCGTTTATTCTTTGTCTTAATTTTTGTCATTTTCATCCTCTGGAAGGGAGAGTCGAGATGGAGAGTGATGGTGTTGGTAGTAGGGGGCGGTGGTGGTGGATATATTTGATGGCGATGATGATGGTAGTGGTGGTGGTGATGGCACTAGCGGTGGTGGTAGAGGTAGTTGATGGTAATGATAATATTGGTGGTGGTGGTAGCAGGGATTTGGGTGCTGGATAATGAGGGCTTGAAATATAAAAGGGAGGTGGGAGATATTAAAAGTTCTCATGAATATATATTATGAATAATGTTACTTTCCTTCCAACTCTGACCACAACCATCACTACCAAGTACCTCCAGCCACTACCACCACACTACCATCAACACGACCACGACCACGACCATCATCATTACCACCATTACTACAATTACCTCTACCACCACCACCATCGCCATCGTTACCACAATCACCAATACTACCACCTCCACTGCCACCATAATCACCACCACCACCGTCACCATCATTACCTCTATCACCACTACTACCACCACCAACAACGACACCACTGCCGCCACAATCATAATCATCACCACCATTAACCATCACCACTATCAACTCCTCCATCACCACCACCACCACCACCACTACCATCACAACTACCACCACCTACACCACTACTTCTACTACCATCTGTACACTACTTATTGGAGGGTGAACATCCCTTTCTAAGACGAGTAGAGATGCCTATAAATACCACCAAGCATGTATATTATCTCTATCTTTCTTTTATATTAATCAAACTACACCCGGAAGTGGGACCTTGGTTTGAGAATTCCAAGAACAATGCTTAGCTCCTATTATTCCCAGGTCTACTCTGACCCGGAGTAGTAGCACCTGTCAGGGTCCCAGCTATGGGTTAATTAGCATATTGGAGCTTGCCCTAACTATGCGTGTGAAGAATGGATGCAGCGGACTCCGTGGAAGTACCCTTCATGGTTCAATAGAGAAGGCAGTTGCAGTAACGCATCTTGGAGTGCTGAGAGGAAGATGGGGCAAGTCAGACATCTTGGTTATCCACTGCATCCGTCTCCAATGTCTTGCCACTAGATTGAAGATGGTCACGGATGAGAAAGAAAGAGAGAGAGAGAAATGTTCCCGGCTTTGTGAATTCTAGGACTCATACGTCCTTTCATTTAGGTGTGGGGTTTCTAAGTATTTGTAAGTCTGTGTTTATCTCATAATTATGGTATTTTTAATAATTTTTTCTTTCTTAAAAGTTGGCTTGGCATATTTTTCTAATTTGAATCTCGTGTCAATTTCCGTGGTAAACTATGAACTGTCTGAAGCTGTGTTTCTAATTGTTTAACATTGGAGTCATCTAAAGAGAAAACGTCTCCAGTTTGTTTAAATGTATTAAGACAGACAGGAGAAAAGCAAAGAGAAACAAACACATATACAGAGAGAGAGAGAAGGAGAGGAAGAATGAGAGAGAGAGAAGCAGACAGACGGAGAGAGAAAGAGAGGAAGAAAGGCGGAGAGAGAGAGATAAAGAAAGACAGAAGAGAGAGCGAAAGAAAAATAGAGAAACAGGGACAGTCCTCTCGAAATATTCCTCTTCAAATAGACTTAATATATATAATTGCATTCCTTTCTGTAGTTGTGGCTCCCTATTGAAGTCGGCTGTCGCAGCTTTCTTGCAGTTTCTGTGAGCTATTTCCTGCAAAAGATAGTTCTGGAACCCAAGCAACTGAAGTAAGCCCTTCAAGGAGATAAGCACAGCAGCTGAAACAAGCTCAAAGTGGCTATGGCTGAAAAGAGACTGGAAGTGGAACCTTTCCGTAGGTGAAGACTCGTGCAATCCTCGCTGCCCTATTCATGCGAAGCGTTTATGGCTAATGGGCGAAACGCTTGTGAACTTGAAACATCTGATGACGATACGGAAGAGTTGCCATCACTTTGATGGATTAAGAAGGGCTTGCAAAACATCCGAATAACCCCTGCTGTTTCTACGTGGAGTAAAGCATATCCGAGGCTTCGCTTATTTATTATTGCTACTATCTTTCTAATAGCTATGATTCCTGGATCCACGTGTGGAGAAAACTGTCGAAAGCTTTCTCCTTGTCAATCCATACGATTTTCACTGATGAGGATAACGATAATCATGATGGTAGAGGTGGTGGTGATACTGAGGTAGCGATGCAGCGGGCGATGAAGATGATGGCGACGACTACAACAACAACCGACGATGATGAATTATGTGGACATTGCAGATGACGATGAGAAGGAAAGGGAGCAGCAGAATATTGAAGAAGAGAGAAAGAAGAGGAAGAAGGGAAGAATGACGATCATGGGCAACAGAAGAAGAAGAAGAGGTGGTGGTGGTGGTGGTGGAGGCGACGGCGGCGGCGGCTGTGCAGCAAGTTGCAGCTGCTGCAGCACCTCCAGAGAGACATATTCTCGAAATTTATTCAGGAAATAAAAACAAATTACTTCGCTGTGGGGTGAACCATATATATATATATATATATACACACTCAGACACATGCATATAAATATATATATATGTATGTATGTATGTATGTATGTATGTATGTATGTATGTATGCATGTATGTATTACTTAACACGTTTTCTGTCTATTATTAACGACCTTAAAACAGACATCCGACAAGGCATTTTCAACGCTAACAAATCATTCAACTTTTCTACTGTATTTTTGTTCCGCCATTTCTTAATTTTTTCTGTGAGGAATTCCACCATTCCACACATACACACATAAACGTATATACGTTCTTTTCCTTTTCGTTACAAAACATGTGTGAGTCTCTTTACCACATTTCATTTTGATTACAGACATTTACAAACTCTGACCTTTGTAACGTGCCCAACAAAGTTGACATCGCCTTTCAGCTATACATCTTCCTACGCCATTTTGTTTTTCTTTTTCTCTTGTCATGTAATATATTTTGATTTTCGTTTTATTTCGTTTCGTTTCCGTCGTTGTTTATTGTTTCATTTTAATCTAGTTACTTTCTTCACATTTTTTTGTTGAAGAAAAAAATAAAAGGGGTGTGTTTGTTTTATATAGTGATTATTTAGCAGTGCGTCCCCTTCCTTCTTCTTCTTCTTCTTCTTCTTCTTCTTCTTCTTCTTCTTCTTCTTCTTCTTCTTCTTCTTCTTATTATTATTATTATTATTATTATTATTATTATTATTATTATTATTATTATTATTATTATTATTATTATTATTATT
>NC_069006.1:18557558-18558754 GCF_001194135.2 Octopus bimaculoides | reverse complement strand
AAGAAAGAGAGATAAGGAAGAAGGGTAAAGGAAGAATTGGGGGGGGGAATGATGAGGAGTGGGAGAAGGTAGAGGACACGACTGAGGAAACAGAGGAGTTGAAATGATGATGATGATGAAAAAGAAGGAGGAGGAGGAGAAGAAGAAGAAGAGGAAGAAGAAGAAAAAGCAGTAGTAGCTTTGAGGTGAAAGAAAAGTGATGAGAGAATAAAAAGTGGATAGATTAATTAAGAAACAGCGAGAATTAGAACGAGATTATGACGAATGAGAAACGAGAAACCAGAAACGAAAAGAATGTTCTGAAGTTTCAAGAAGTCAGCATAACAACAAAATATCAAAAGAACAAACTAGATGATTAAATAATAAAAATAATAAGTGGACTTGATGCATGCATATATATATATCTACACACATACACACACATATGAAACAAGATGGGAGATGGGGCGAAGATAGAGACAAAGAAAGAGAAATATATATATATATATACAGTGTTGTATTTTTGTCTAACGTCTGCTTCTTTTATTTTTTTTTTTTTTTTCGCGCGAATATTTTTTATTTATTTTTTAATGTACTTGTTTGCTTTTATGGGCTTTTCTCCCTTTTTTTTGTGTGTGGTGGAGGTGGTGGGGCAAATTCTTTCGGTGTGCAATTGGAACTGACGTTAAACTAGATTCTTACATATGTTTCATGTTGTTATTTAGTCTTCTTTTAAAGATTAGAGGGAAAGAAAGACAGAGAGGGAGCGGAGCGAGGAGAGACGGAAAGAGAGCCAGAGTGATGGTGGGGGCGGGGCGGGGGCTTGCTCTCCGTATTTATTATGTTAAATTATCTTATCTTCTGTTTTATGCTTATTTTAATAGTGTTTATAACATTTTTTACTGTTTTTACTACAGCACTCGTTTCAGATAGTGGACTGCGGCCAGACTGGTGCCTGATCATATCGATTACCCACCACCCACCCATGTACTTCTTACAATCTGATACTTTTAAAGATTAGTGAGTGAGTGAGTGAGTGAGTGAGTGAGTGTGTGTGTGTGTGTGTGTGTGTGTGTGTGTAAGAGATGGAGAGACAAAGACAGACAGTCAGAAGGGGAAAGAGAGATTGTTTTTGCCGAACCACCAAATTAAGGAGTCGTAAACAAACCGAGACTGGTTGTCACGTGGTAGTACAGGACAAACGCGAACAGAAACAC
>NC_069006.1:18555460-18556729 GCF_001194135.2 Octopus bimaculoides | reverse complement strand
TAGGGCGGCGAGCTGGCAGAATCGTTACCATACCGGGCGAAATGGGTATTTCGTCTGTCGTTACGTTCTGAGTTCAAATTCCGCCGGGGTCGACTTTGCCGTTCATCCTTTCGGGGTCGATTAAATAAGTACGGGTCACGCACTGGGGTCGATATAATCGACTTAATCCCTTTGTTTGTCCCCTCTATATTTAGCCCCCAGTGGACAATAAAGAAATATATATATATATATATATATAGAGAGAGAGAGAGATAAACTTACTTGGAAATGGATGCGTGTCGTTCAATCATATAATAATATAAATATAAAAAATATATACATATATATATATGCATATATTATATGTATATATGCATGTATGGGTACAGGCCATCACAAAACATAAACAACATGAAATACGAGGACAAACTTGGGTATGCGAACAACGAGAGAAAGAAAATGACCCTTCATCAGTTGTCAGCTATCCATCTACTCCTCATTTGAGGCCTCCGTTAGAATAGCAGACCTTATGGTATACACGGCATTGACATACGTACATACGTACATACGTACATAGAATAGTGACTGCTTTCTCGTATACGAGCAAAGCCATTGCTGGAAAGAATCATTGAAATGAGTCGTTGATAATGCAATGTGAAGTCTTTATATGACTCTTGGGTCCCGTCAAGGATTTGCACATTTTATTACATAATGCACAATGGTGCTGACTGGCAGAAGGAACCAATGCCACAGTATGAAGTCTTTTGACATGTCTTTTTAAACCTCCAACTGAACGGCACAGCTTTCACCAAGTTGCACATGTTCTGTTGTGAGCAATAGCTGTCTCACAATATACAAGGGATCGATTCTTGTGGCTTCTTTGATGGCTGACCAGGCCTGCATAACTCACACATTTCTTCCTACAAATAACACATGTAAAAATCGATACTTCTTTATTATCTACTGTTTCATACATTCATACATACATACCTACATACATACTTGCGGTTTTGTCATAAACATCCTAAAACTTTGTTTCTCTTGATACCTTTATCTTGTATAGATAGTACTTTTAGAAGATATAACTATTATATACAAGCACGTGTGTGTGTGTGTTGACATGTATATATATATACATGCATGCGTGTGTAAGTATTCGCATGTGTATGTCTGTTTGTGTGTACATTGTCATATATATATATACGTATATACGCTTAAATACACATATGCATAGACATAAGCACACACACACACACACACACACACACACACACACACACACACACACAC
>NC_069006.1:18554820-18555450 GCF_001194135.2 Octopus bimaculoides | reverse complement strand
ATATATATATATATATATATATGCCTGTGTATATGTTTGTATGTATGCAAGTGTAGATATATATGTGTGTGTGTCTGTATCTGTGTCTAATGTGAAAGTGTGGTGGCATTTACAAAAAGCGTGTTGCTGGAATGAAGTAGGGTTGCCCTGAGGTTATTTGCAGCTGTCGTTAATAGTAGACACCCACCCGCCCACAATCACCACCACCACAAACACTACTACTACTACTACACATATTAACAGTACCCCCAAAAGGCATCGAGTTTTGTGAGGGTGGTGCTGGTGGGGTGAGTACTTAGGTTAGTTGCGTAAAATAACTAGTCTCTCTGGCCATGCTGGAGCACCACCTTTAGACGAACAAATCGATCCCAGGACTTATTCTTTGTAAGCCTAGTACTTATTCTATCGGTCGCTTTTCCCGAACCGTTAAGTTACGGGGACGTAAACACACCATCAGTTGTCAAGTGATGGTGGGGGGACAAACACATGCACACAAATAAATACATAGATACATACATACAAATATGCACACACACACACACACACACACAAACACACACACACACACATATATATTTTTATTTATTTATGTGTTTCAGCCAAGTGGCTGCGGTCATATATATATATATA
>NC_069006.1:18550919-18554537 GCF_001194135.2 Octopus bimaculoides | reverse complement strand
ATATATATATATATATACATGTATATACATACTTATGAATATTTACGTATGTATATTTGTATATATCAGTTTACATGTGTGAATGTATTTGTATATGAATATATATGCATATATATACACACTTATCTATTTATCTTTCTACCTGTCTATCTATCTATCTATGATACATATTTTATATATTATATATGCATAGTCATACACATGCATATTTCATACACACACACACACACACATGCATGTGTGTGTATGTGTACGTTGTATGAAAGAAAAGTGATATTGATTATTTGCAGGCACATACGTGCTTATCCACATGTGAGCGTATGTATATGGGTGTATATATATATATATATATATATATATATATATGTATGTATTATGTCTATGCATGTGTGTGTGTTTGCGTATCTTTTTCCCCCCCCCATTCGCTCTATCTAATTTTCTTTGCACGTCTGAAGAAATCACTATTTGCCTGTGAGGTTAAGCCAAGATTATGTACAACACAGGAGTTGGTATTGTTGCTGTTCTTGTTCGTGTTGTTGCTGCTGCTGTTGTTTTTCGTTTGTTTATGTTTTTACATCTTTTGTCTGTTTTTTCTTTTTCTTTTTTTTTGTATACATTTTTTTTGGTTAATTTGGTGAGGAGGTAAGAGTGGTGGGCAATCACAGCACCATTAGTAAGATAGCACAACTAATCGCTCTAATGTGATGGGAACAAGAAACGACAATGCTCACACACGCACACATACATACACACACACACATACATACATATACTCTCAGATACACACAACACACACACAAAAAAAACACTGATCAAGTAGCCCCCTCTACCGCTGTCACACACACACACACACACAGATATTATTCTAACTACCATTACGCTACAAGACTTTCAGCAATGTCTTAACACTATAATTTACTCTGGCGTTTCTGGGGAGTTATTTTACCAGCCAACAACAACAACAACAACAACAACGGCAACGAAAACAACAACTATTACGGCTATAGCAACATCTAAAAGAAAAATTGCACCTTGTTCATGTATGTATACATACATACATACATACATACATACATACATACATACATACATACATGCATGCATACATGTATTATAAACGTGTGTGTATTTTACATGTATATCTATCTATCTATCTATCTCTCTCTCTCTCTCTCTCTCTATCTATCTATATATATATATATATATATATATATGTGCGTGTGTGTGTGCATATATATATGTATATATATATATATATGTATCTATAACTCTATGTATATGCTCTATATATATATGTATGTATGTATCTATAACTATGTATATGCTCTCTATATATATATATGTATCTATAGCTCTATGTATATGCTCTATGTATATATATATATATATATATATATATATATATATATATATATGTATGTATGTATATGCTCTATGTATATGCTCTATGTGTATATATATATATATATATATGCTTTCTCTTTACACATATGTATAATATATATGTACATGTGTGTGTATAAAGGCGAAACTTTACATTGTAACCACAAAACCATCAGTTGAATTGTACTGAAAACCCAACTGTGGTATATGTGTTAACCAGACGGAATGATCAGAGATCCGTCCCAATCAAGTACAACTCCTCAGAATAAAAACATAACCACACTTTGCGTCTGAAAACGTAATGTATGCGAAAAGACTGTCTGGATGTGGGGAACATCACATTGAATACAGGCGGAAATTCCCTATGACAACACATGGCTATACGTAGTTCACAAATTAAAATATACGGGAATACAGACAAATAGGAGTCAATGAACGTATAGATATATGTTTGGGCACGAAAATAACATTGTGATTTTTACTCTCTATAAATTTGGTCATATACAATTCAACAGAAACTTATCAGCAAAGAAATGTCCTTCATAATAAAATACCAACCACGATAAAATTCTGTGGCAGATAAAGGAAAAGAGCAACCACCAACAACACAACCACAACTTTCACAAAAGTTACCACAATTACTTCTACTCGTTAGATAGACGATTGTTACATGCCTGTGGGAACCCTGTCTTCTGCTACTGCTGCTTTCCCTTCTCTTGCTACCACTACTAACAGCCGTACGCGGTGTCACTTTCATTACCTAGCTATCACTTGCCAACTTGCAACAATCAGAAGGAAACGAAATACAGCATCATGTAATCTCTATAAGAAAAAAAACATGTGACTGTCAAGAACTGATATAATGAAAGATTTATTTAAGTTGATTTATTTTCCCTTGTATTTTAGCACGACTAAGTTTTAAAGCAACTGAAACCGGTGCTGGCTAAGTTAAAAGTGTAAATACTGTCTTTCTGTTTTCCTTAAGAAAGTTCTCTAAGCATTTTCCCCTTCTTATATTTTTTAAAATACGTGTGTGTGTGTGTGTTTCAGGATGCCAGATGTATTTAAGGATATATATATATATATATATATATATATATATATGGTAATATAAAATAACAGCTCTAATCTAGCAAACATCTAGCGTTTTTAATAAAAATTTGTGCACACGTTCTTGATAAGCTTTCTATGAATCTGACTTTCATGGCTACTTTAATGTAGGACCGGAATCATTGACATGCCAGCACTAAATGGTCCTTCATTCATTTCGGACATCAACCGGATAAATGTGGCTGTCAGTAAAGCCAACGTATTGTGAGGTTGTCGATTAGTTTCCCTTTCAACATGGAATTTAGATCTGGCGAGTTTGCCGACCACAAGTCTAGCATTACATGACGGTAAAGATTGCCTGACATCCATTCTTGTGTTATGTGGGGTTTGTAACAAGGTGCTGAGTCTTGTTGAAACACGTATGGCCAAAACTGTATCCAGCAGCATTAATTGGAATATCCTGTGGAAAGATGTATGATAGCATAATATTACATTCGTTATTCACCACTCAGTACTTATCGTTATTCACAGTTGCTCGAAGTTTGCTGTGCATCACTCTGGTGGTATAAGAAGGATCTGTACAAAAACCAAAGCATGCCATCTTCTGTATGGTTTTTAACCGCCTGGCACAGATCAAACAATTTGTTTGCCTTTGTAGTCATGTATTAGCTTCTTCTCAGTACACATGACTTGTATAAAATGTTTTCGTGCACCACACTTCTGATAGGCCATCTGAGGTTCTCTGGCGATGGTTTTCATTCGTTTTCTAGGATCATAATCGATAATGCTTTTAAACCTTTGGATGAATTGCGGTGTACTTATCGTCTCCGACCGTTCGGAGTGTCTTTTTCTCTTTCATACAGCTGGAACATTCCCGCCAGAGGCTTCTGTCCATCGGAACTATGTATACAAAAGTTCTATCCAGATTTAGAAAGTTGGCAATTTCTAAATCGTTGTCTTCCTCACATATGGGGAAAATGAGTGCACGTATTTCCATTTCTTATGTTAGCTATATCATCTGCCATAGTGGGGCCTAAATGAAATAATTGGTTTGAGGAGAGGAATATAGTGATATTTAAGTGGCCTTAAATATCTCTCGGACCCTTTGTGTGCGTTTGTGTATACACATATATACTTATAAATACGAATATATATATATATATATATACATATATATATATATAT
>NC_069006.1:18542746-18549304 GCF_001194135.2 Octopus bimaculoides | reverse complement strand
CTCAGAGCTGAAACATATAAAAGAATATAATATATAGTCATATATATTTATAATAAATATGCATATATAGATACATAAATATATACATCCACACACACATTTATCATATGTCGTCTTATATATATATATATATATATATATATATATATATACGCACATATGTAATACACATGTAAATGTATGTGTGTGTATCTGATCGTTTGTTGCGCGCGCACACACTCACACACTCACACTCTACATGAAGTTTCAGTGTTGATTGTATTATTGAGTAGAAATCAAGAAATGCTGCTGTAATTCTTGTTGACATATTGCAAGACTCGTTGATATCATTTAGACAACGGATGTCATATATTATGTAGCTACAACTACAACAACAACTACAACAGCACTGCCACAACCACCGCACCTACTAAAGCACTACAATCGCGATCCGGCTCTACTACCACAATCACCACCACTACCGCCACAACACTACATTCAGCTTCCTTTCCACGACCACATATATACTAACTCGGTTTCCAAGTGTCACTTCCACTTTCTGTTTCGCACACACACGTACACATGCTCGATCGTTGACTCTACCTATTTCTATGTCACAGATCTATTTATTTTTTCCTTCACACTTTGCCCCCATGACATACATACGGAAATGCATGCATATATACATAGTTCGAATTTACAGAAAACAATAGATGAAGGCAGGTAAGGGAACAACAAGTAGGTGTATTAGTCTGACGCTCGGGAAGAATGGAAAAGTCTGTGACGTTTCGAGCCTACGCTCTTCGACGGAAAGGATTGAAAAGGGCAAAAAATAGAGAACGAAAAAAAAAAAAAACAGAGAGAGAAAAATTGTGTGGGGATTAACAGTTTAACATGATAAAATACATACATACATACATACATGTATGTTTGTTTTGCCTATGTATGTATGTATCTATCAATATATCCATCCAGCCATACATACATATATACATACATATGTATATATATATATTATATATATATTTCATCACAGCCGAAGAAATTCACAAACTGTTCAGAGTTTCATGTGATCGTTCATCAGACAGTTGTGATAAAACGACATATAATCTATCAATCACTCTTTGCATCAGTATATCCATCCTTCTCTAATTATAAATATTACTTTCACACGTACACACACACGCACACAAACACACACAGACACTGCACGTACTCACGCGCACAAGCGCTGACATTTATGCCTGTTTTTGCGTGTGTCTGCTTTATAATCATTCCTATTGATATTAACACCTATATCTAATGTCTAAACACATGTAAGCTGATAATTCATGCTGACATTTATGAGAGGGCATCTCTACTTTGGTCTCTCTCTCCCACGTGTGAGTGACTCTGTGTGTGTGTGTGTGCTTGTGTGTGTGTATAAAGTATAATATGTTTCAAATGTTTGAAAGGCAAAGCAGTTTCTCAAAGGAGAACACGTTTTTAGCATTGAAACATTTATGGGATTGTAAGGTATTTATTTATTTATGTAAGATAATATTCACGCCTCCCTAGTATTGAATCCTTACTGCAGGCTCTTCTCTTCTCAAATGTAACCACGTGCTACAAATTACCTGCGTGTGTGTGAGTGTGTAAAGCGCATTATACATATATCTGAAAACTTGATATTTCCCAGTGTTACTGAAATAATACTGATTTGATGTATTATTTAGTATACTATTTAATATTCTAGCGATAATCTGCTGGCAAAGTGTCAATGAAACAATTGTTGTATTACGCAATTAAACGAATTGTTTAGTCCATTTTCTTCGTTAATATTTATATAAAGCAGGGTGTCGAATCGTTAGCCCGCCGCGCAAAATGCTTAGCGGTATTTCGTCCGTCTTCGCGTTGAGTTCAAATTCTGCCGAGGTCGATTTTGCTTTCATCCTTTCGGGGTCGATAAATTAAGTACAAGTTGCGTACTGGGGTCGATGTAATCGACAATACTCCTCCTCCAAATTCCAGGCCTTGTACCTATAGTAGAAAGATAGTAAACAGGAGTGTTTACATAAACTAAGGTGGCGAGCTAGCAGAAGCGTTAGCACGCCGGACAAAATGCTTAGAGACGTTTCTTCCGTCTTTACGTTCCGAGATCAAATTTCGCAGAGGTTGACTTTGCCTTTCACCCTCCCGGAAAGGATAAAATAGGTACCAGTTGAACACTTAAGTCGACGTCATCGACTTAGCGCCCCCCGCCATCGAAATTGCTGATCTTGTGCCAAAATCTGAAACCAATTTTTCCATACATACATGCGTACATGCATTATCTAAGTATGTATGTGCACACACATATACACAAACATATGTCATGTTGATACTCTAGACACATGTCATATTTGTATTATATACACATGTCTTCGTTTACTCTCCTCTCCTACACCACGCTGGTTCCTTAAGCAGTAAACCTGCAGTGAATGCATTCACGATGGCTCCCTTTTCCTTCCAGCCTCACACTTGACACCCTCGTACTTCGCCCTCCACCACTATCCACACATACACACCATGTGTAAAAACAACTCCTGTTCACTTCAACCCATCAAGTAACACCACCGACCCTGACATTATCCATTTATCCCTGCAAAGAAACGCAGCCACAAAGAGATCGTTCGTCTTGCTAGAAATGATAGTCACATTTTTCTCAACCTATATACCTGCTGTTTCAAAATAACATCGCACCACCGCACACACACGCGTGTGTATGTATGTGTGTATATATGTGCATACATACATATATGGTGGTTGTTTACTCCTTTTGCCGAGTCTGACCATCTCTTGTACTTATACTTTAAATCCATCATGGTATATAATGTGGCTTTTTAAGCCAGACAATGTATTGAAAAGACACCCACGTAGATTGCATATCAGAGTTGGACCACAAGGAGCTGTAGTTAAGTTCTGATCTTTGTGGATCTTAAAGTGTCTTTCGAAGCCTTCGTTAGATTTGGTGGTGGTAGTCGTCGTCGTCGTGGTTGTTGTTGCTGTTGTGGTAATGGTCGTAGGAGTTTCATTTCGACAGTAAGGACGAGAAAAGAGAAAGAAAGAAACAAGGTTAGTGTAGATGTGTATTTAGCTGGACAGCTCATCTAAGTGGGCGGCCTACATCAAAAGCACAATAAAGAGATGGGGCAAAGGAAGATGGGTGGCCACAGGAGGAAAGGTCGGAGGTGGGGGTACGAAAATCAACAAAATTAAGGCTGTATGACTTTTCAAGATAGATTTTCAATGGATTTGTTATTTTGTTTCTTTTCTTGTTTCAGTCGTAAGACTATGGCCATGCTGGAGCACCGCCATGATGGATTTTAGTCGAATATATTGACTTCAGTACTTTTTTTTTTTTTTGAGCTCTGTATTTACTCTATCTTTCTCGTTATTGCCGAACCGCTAGATCACGGGGACTTAAGAAAACCAGCACTGGTTGTCAAATGGTCGTGAGGGGCAAAAACAAACACAACGATACACACACACAGACATAGACAAACACGCACAGACACATACACACATTCAAAGATAGATAGATACATAGGTTTGGATAGATAGATAGATAGATACATACATACATACATACATACATACATAAAATACATACATACATACACACATATATACACACTTCATACATACATACATACATACATACATATATACACACATACACTGATTCATCCATCCATCCAGCCAACCATTTATACATACATACATGTATGCATGCATACATACATGCAAGCAGGCTTACATACATACATACATACATACATACATACATGATGATTGCTTCATCTTGTCAGATGATAGCCGTTTCACAATAGTCAGACATCTGTACGTCATTAGAATTAAGTGACTAAAGCTTGTATAATACTTTTGCCACTCTCCCAGTCGCCATAGTAGCTTCCAGTGACAAGCATTCCAAGATGACTGGTGTTGTTTTGACTGCAATTGTTTTAGGTCAGAGTATCTTTCTCCTAGAAGACCCGCCTTCCCGCCATGGCTTTGTCAAAAATAATGGGAGCTTCCTCTACCCCTGGGAAATCTATTTACACCATAGACGGGGGTGTGACAGCTACTAACGGACCTGGGAGCAATGGTAATTAAGGGGTGATTCCAGGCTCCTCACAACCCCAGAACTTCTGAACTGCTGCTTCACAACCGGAAGCATCTAATTTTATACTCAGGACGTACATACATACATATACACACACATACAGTCTAATCTGTTGGGCGTATATTAAATAATAATGGCCAGCAATATTGAGGGGAGGGTGCAAGTCCCATAATTACTTTCTTCATTGCAACCCGCAAAAGTTTTGAAGAACAGCAGGGAATAATGGCATAGGAGTTGATTGTCTTGTGACGTAAGGTAAAAATATTCGAAGTACGACTCTTAAAGCCGATTTTTCTCAGCTTTTTGTACTTTGAATTCCGTTTTATGAAAGGCTGGCTTCCAAATTCCGTTTCCAAGACTAGCTCAAGGCCACTCTCCTCTGCTACACCAAAGACCTAAATACCTGGGAGACAATTGTTAGTGACCGCCCAAAATAGCGGCATCTCACCGTCGAGGGACTGGACCAGATGGAAAATAACAGACAGAGATCACATGTTGAAGACGTCAAAAGCGATTTGCAATTCCTCATCCTCCACCAACTTTCCTGCGATAAATGTTCCGGGCTCTTCTATATCGCCCTTGGCCTGAACAGCCACGTCGGGCACCGGCACCCTTCGCACACATCAATATGAAGAGGCTCAACTACTTGCTAGAGATGACAACGACGAGTGGCTGTGGATTTAATTTCATTTCTGAGGAAAATGGATTCTTTCTCAAAGGAAATGGACTCTTCTTCAGAGATGGAATCCTCCTCAATGGAAAGGAACCCTTTTTCGCGAGAGAAGGGCGCGCTCTCTTTCATAAGTCATCGATTCCTCCTGGTTTGAGAGGTTTTCCTCTTTTCAGTAAATGTGGCCATGTTGGGCTACTGTCTTCTAGCTTTTAGTCGACCAAAACTACCCCAGGACTTATTTTTGTCTTAAGCCTGGTACTTATTCTATCGGCCTTCTTTTCCTTGTGGAAGCCCTATGATACGGTGACGTAAAAAAAACAACACCGGTTGTCAAGCGGTGATGGGAGACAAACACGGACACACATATATACACACAACGGACTTCTTTCTGTTTCCGTCTACATATCCGCTCACAAGGCTTTGGTCAGCCCGAGGCTATAGTCGAAAACACTTGCCCAAGGTGCTACGCAGTGGGAGTGAACCCAGAACTATGGTTGGGAAGCCAACTTCTCACCACACAACCTTTTTTTTCCTTTTTCTTTCGAACAATTCGGCTAGTTCCCTTCTGACCTTCGGTCTCGTCCACATCAGTAAAATTGATTGGAATGGCGCTGCTGTGAAAGATAGCTTCCCCATAGTTCGCTTACTCCTGCTGCTGCTGTTGTTGCTGCTGCTGATGATGATGATGTGGGTCGTTCTGTGTTTCTTTCTCTTTCTCATTGCTTACCACCAGTTGTACTGGGAAATGGAAATTCTGTGTTCCCTGGTTCATATTTGGGTATGATGAAGAGGTGATTTTTTTTTTCTCAACGATTCCAGAGCTACGTCCAGTACCACCTTATGCTATGAAGATGGAGTGCCGCCAATAATAAAGATTGTTTCATTGGCATAAGGTGGCGATAGATGAGAAGACATTACAAGGGGGCTAATTATAAACGGTAGGGGTCTTATGCCTTAGAAAGAGTAATAAAAAAAACAATAAAAAGATATAGGACGGCAGACTACACCAGGATCATTCAAATGAGACCCACATAAATACTGTATTATCCCGACAAATCCTTTTCTCTCAGTTCTGAGCATAGGAATCATCATCGTCGTTATCATCATCATCTTCGTAGTTGTCGTCGTCATCGCCGTCATTACTAACACCACCACCATCTTCATCATTAACAGAGAGAGAGAGAGAGCGACAATGAGGGTGAGCGAGCAACTTCAAATGACTAAAGCAGACGATAACCAAGGGAGAAGAACTACGTATGTATTAGTCTTGCTTGGTTGAACATGAAGGCAAGCAACGAAGATAATTACGATAATATTACATACATGTGTGTGTGTGGACGTGTATGTGTGTGTAAAACTACTCATACTCTTTCTCAATCTCCCTCTGTCACTCACTCAGTCTCACTCATTCATTCTCCCGCCACTCCCTCTCTCCGTCATTTTCTTTGCATTAGGGTTACGTCGGAACTATTTCACAAACGGTCACAGCCGCCTTGGGGAAAAGGTATAAGAGGTGGCGGGTAGGAAAACATTTAAATTTACTACACCAATAATCCTTCTTTCCTTCCCCCCCCCATTTACCTCTCTTTTTCACTGCCTCTTTTTCTTTCTCTTTCTCACTCCCCTCTTTCTTATTCTATATATACATACATACATATATATATATATACTGCTTTCCCACTGTCTCTCTCCCTTTCTCCCTCTCTCTGTATATATATATATATATATATATATATATATATATATACACACACACACATAT
>NC_069006.1:18541028-18542736 GCF_001194135.2 Octopus bimaculoides | reverse complement strand
ATATATATATTGCCTTCTCACTGTGTCTATCACTACGTCTCTCTTTCTTTTCTTTTTCCTTTGACTTTTTTTTTTCTTCTTCCTCCCAACCTTTATATTTTGCTATCTTTCTTTGATAACACCCCTAAAACATACAAACAGCTCCACACCTCATTTCCCCACCGCCGCCGCCACCGCAATCGTATTTTCTCTCCCTCTCTCGCCCCTCAACTCCCTTCGCCCTTGCAACACTTGTATCACTCACCACATCCACCCACGACCACCACCCCTCACAACCAACACCACCACCACCACCACAGTACCATCCAGTACCACTGGCGTCTATCTTATCACAAGTGTATGTCAATTGTTTCCGCTTGAAGTCTTACCAACATTTGAGATTGGTTTTGAAGAGTAATAAAGTCTCCTCTGATGACGATGGTGGTGGTAGTGGTGGTGGTGTGGAGGTGAAGAGAGAGCAAGGAAGAGGAGGAGGAATGAGAGAAGAAGCGAGAGGGTAGGCGGAGGAGAGGAAGAAGGTTGTTTAGTTTTGTGTAATGAACGGGTGTGAGAAAGATGGTGGCGTGTAGAAAAAATTATTTTTTATTTTATTTTATTTATAAGCGATGTGCGGTGTAACTGATATTGCTTGGGGTAGTGCGCATGCGTAGAGCAAACATGCTTGTGCGTGTGCGTGTGTGTATAACGGAGTTATTAGTGAGGGATTATCAATCCGGGAAAAATACTTTATAAGTCCTGTGTTAATACACCAGGCTAACAATATCGTTTAGATAAGTAAAGATCTCTGCGTAATCTTGTGGCAGAGTTCGAGGTTATACTTCATCACCATTTTTCCATTGTTGTGTTCCAGTTATACTGGTTTTCACTCAGAGTGATATACAAGACAAGGCATAAATAGTAGTCATTTTACCTAATTTTCTTTATTGTAGTAAATTTGACTTAAATTTCAAGATTTACTGCAATAAAGAAAAATATATAATGACCATTATTTATTCATTGTCTTACGCATACACACACACACGTATATTCTTGTTTGAGAAAAAGAAAATGGAGAAATTGATATATAGACATCAATTTATTTGAACAAAATTCAATTGAGTTTTAGCATCAAATTTACACCTACAATTATTTCCATACCCAATTAATTCAATTTGAAGTATTAAATTACGTTAAATTTTAATTTTCATATCGAATATCGTACATAAAGCTGAAGTCGGTGATTGGTTCCATAACATGTAACTTAACTCGGAAAATGTTGGAATAAGGAAAAAGACCATTTTAGAAACTTTATTTATTTATTATCTGTTTTAATAAATGGTTTGTACATATTTTCACATGTATTTTCAGTATTGGTATTTTAAGTGGGTTTTTTTTACAAAATTTTATACATTTTATACATAGGCGTAGGAGTGGCTGTGTGGTAAGTAGCTTGCTTACCAACCGCATGGTTCCGGGTTCAGTCCCACTGCGTGGCACCTTGGGCAAGTGTCTTCTACTGTAGCCTCGGGCCGACCAAAACCTTGTGAGTGGATTTGGTAGACGGAAACTGAAAGAAGCCCGTCGTATATATGTATATATATATATATATATGTATGTGTGTGTATATGTTTGCGTGTCTGTGTTTGTCCCCCCAACATCGCTTGACAACCGATGCTGGTGTGTTTACGTCCCCGTAACTTAGCGGTTCGGTAAAAGAGACCGATAGAAT
>NC_069006.1:18539998-18540704 GCF_001194135.2 Octopus bimaculoides | reverse complement strand
TATATATTGATTGGGTAGGGGTGGGTGTGTTTTGTGTCTGTTTGTTGCCCACCATCGCTTGACAACCGGTGTTGCTCTGTCTACGTCCAAGTAATCTAGCAGTTCGACAAAAAGTGAAAACCGACCAAGCTTTTAAAAAATAAGTACTGGGGTCGATTTATTAGACTAAACACAATGCCGTGGTCCAATATGACCGCAGTCCAGTGACTGAAACAATGATAAGATATATAGCATATATAAATATATTATATCGCTTTGTATGCCTATGTGTATATATGAGGAATGGGTGTGTGTTGAGGTAATAAATCACTTATCTTCAAAACCTGCTCCAAAAATGTGTCTTTACCTCATCTATTTTATTCTACTATTGTCGGACATGCAACATGAAATTTGATTGCTGTGTACTGCTTCAATGAAAACCGCTTACCCTTATAGCAATTCTTAGAATAAGCACACTTTGCTTGCAAATTGATAGATGGTTCCTGCTATTTATCAAAAAGAAAAATAGCTAAATTATTTTCACGGAATACTCCAAAAAGACTTCCACCCCAACGACGAGTATCACAAACTAATAAACAGACAAGACACAAAATTATCATATCTCACAACTAACTACATTGAACAAAACTAACCAATTCTAATTACGAAAGAATTCTAATCTAACCAGCACACACACACACACACACACACACACACACACACACAC
>NC_069006.1:18538217-18539306 GCF_001194135.2 Octopus bimaculoides | reverse complement strand
AAAAAAAAAAGATTTGTAAATTCTATGTATATCGGCATTGTAATTTCAGGTCTTTGAATTTTTTAAAATTTGTTTAATTTTTTTAATTAAAAAAAAAAAGATTTGTAAATTCTATGTATATCGGTATTGTAATTTCAGGTCTTTGAATTTAAAAAAAATTTTAAACTGGTTTAATTTTTTTAATTAAAAAAAAAAAGATTTGTAATTTTTATATATATCGGTATTGTAATTTCAGGTCTTTTATTTTTCTATTTAATATGACTTATAATATGTATTTTTAACTTTGATCCGTTAATAATAATAACAATAAGATAAATAGTCTGAGGACGCACTGGTGGATTTATGTATTAGGTATAGCCTTTATAAACTTCCCACCAGCGCAGAAGCAGGTGTAGCGTTGATTAAAAATATGTTCTTTCCCCACAGACTAATAACAGGTAAGTTATATAGATTTTTTTCAAATAATTTTATTGTATTTTATAGTAGGTTTTTTAAATGCTTATATTATTTTATTGGATATAACTTTCTATGTGAATTCCATACAATAAGGTTACCCTGAAATATGAGTTGCGGTTGTATTGATAAAATCCCAAATTTTTAATTGAAATGTAAATACCAGAGTATAGAACAGATAATTTCAGACTGACAAGCGTTTGTAAGGAAAACAGAATTGCCGTATTGGAAATAAGGCTTTATTCAACTTCTTTGACAGATACGGTAGACAAATAATAATTTTCGCCAACGAGTTGAGAATGAGTTAACGACAACGACATGATGCAGTTTGGTAATGAAAAGCTAGCCAAAATAGTTACGTATAAAAAAATACATGAACTGCATGTATATTTTCGTATAAACATGTATACGCAAACAACATAAACATGCATACACACAGTTCATTACATTCTCACAATATTCTCCCCCATTAGAAAACAGAAGTCTGGGGGTTGAATGGATAGGCACAGAATGTTTCAAACTTCTCTACTGCGTAGATTATACGGTCTGGTTCTGAAGTAACTGATAGATTCTCTTTTCCGAACATGCTGTTCATGAGGTGTCTGTCGTTCCAGCTGCTCAATACTTTGATTAATA
>NC_069006.1:18533872-18538207 GCF_001194135.2 Octopus bimaculoides | reverse complement strand
GGGGGGGGGGGGTATGTTCAATGTTTACCTCATTACATTCAGGTGATTTCGTAGTTCGTAGTTTCAAAGTACGTGTGTTAGAAGTTTCGTCAGTTTGCACAATCTCTCCATGCTTTTGTTGATCAAAGTCTCGAGGATTGGAGTCAGTTGTCACAGTGACACACTTGTTTCCCGTCCATCAGATAAATGTACACGTGCATATTGAAGGTTACAGTCTAACAGTTCTACTTCATCAACCAGGGGGTCATACTTGGATGATTTAACATTCCTTTTCAAGTACACAGGTTATCTGTCCCAGGTCAGTAAACAGTTTCATAACTAAAACAGGAGAGTTCTATCTTGCACCTTTGTATTTTGTCATTTTTGACTTTACCCTTTTGATGGGTGTCATAGATGAAGGCAACCGATTTCTGGTCAGTGATAAGTTTGAAATGGTTTCCCAATAGGAAGTGTCTCCATTTCCTTGTTGCTTCCACAATAGCATAAGCTTCCTTCTCAACGGCAGTGTGATGTTGCTCGCTGGGAGTTAGAGTCCTTGAGAAGAAAGCTACCGGACGCCCTTCTTGGTTTAGAGTTGCAGCAATGGCGATATCGGAAGCATCTATTTCAACTATTAATGGAATGTCAGGCTTCACTGTAGTTATGACAGAATGTTCAAGTTCCTTCTTCAGGTTTTCAAAGCTTTTTTTTTTTTTTTTGCTCTCTCAGGAAAGGAAAATGTGTTATGAACGAGTGGATGAATTTTGTCAAAATAATTAGAGATCCAAGCAAACATTCCCACAACCCTTTTTTGCGCTTTCATATCTGTTGGGGGTGGAAAATCTACGAGGGGTCTTAATATTTCTGGATCTGGTTTGATGTTACCCTTAGAAATCTCGTACCCCAACAGAGTTATCCGATCAATAGCAATGATGCTTTTACTTTCATTAAAGGTAAGTCCATACTTCTTCGCAACACCAAGGAAATTTTTAAATTCTTGTCATGTTCTGTGCGATTGGTACCACAGACGTTTATATTGTCTATGTACGCATAGGTTCCTTTGAGCTTCTATTCTTTAATGATTGAATCCATTACTCTTTGAAAACATACAACTCCATTGGTTACTCCAAAACGACAAAACTGGTATAACTGGCCACAAGCTTCGAATGCCGTATACATTTTCTCACGTTCTTTGATTGGGATTTGATGGTACGCACTTTGAAGATCGAGTGTATTGCGATATCTTCAACCATCTTCCAAATTTTCAGCAGGGTATAGGCGTCAAGATAAGTGTATCTGTTGATGGTCTGACTGTAATCTATTACAAGTCTCTTTTTATGACGCTCGTTAGTGGTAACGAGAACTTGGGCTCGCCATGGTGAATTTGAGGGCTCTATGATGCCATCTTCCAAAAGCTTTTGAATTTCTTGACTTATAAATTGTTCATCCATCTTTGTATAACGAGACTTAGTTGCAATTGGTTTATAGTCTGTTGCAAGGGTTGAGAACAAGGGCGGTGCTTCTATACTTACAGGAGTGAGGCCACAGAGTGACAAAAGGGGTCTTTTACCTGGAAATGAGATATGGATTCCTTCGTGTTGCTTGAGAAAATCATGGCCCAAAAAGACATCCGCACACAGGTCCGATAGTAGTGACACGTGCACACTGCTATAATGTTTTTCTCCTAAGTTCATCGTAACTTTGCAATGACCTTCCGTAGATTTTGACAGATTAGTTGTGGCCATGTTTATTACTTTCGTCGATACGAAAACCGGCCACTTGTTATGATGAACGTCATTTGAGTTGATATAGCTCTCAGAACTTCCGGTATCAATTAGAGCTGAAAGTGTTACTCCGTTGACATCTATTTTGATGACAGCGATAGTCAGACACTGTGGAGCAGAAACGGATAATAGAGACGAAAGCTGAAGTGCAGAGGAGGTGATTGCGACATTCTGTCCAGAACGCAGTGAAGAAGTAACATATTTGTATTTTGACTGGTATACTTTCGGGAAATGACCCTTCTTCTTACAGTTTTTACATGTGGCCACCTTAGCAGGACACTTGTAGCGAGGATGACGGTTATTCCCGCAAAAATAGCAATTACTGTTACCGTTCGTGGCGGCTACCATAGTTTCGCCCACATTCGTGGTTAGAATATCCGTTGCTGCACAATTGTAGGCTGATTGAGATGATAAATGGTAAGATTTTGAGTAGGTACACGCCATTTCAAGTGATCTGGCTTCATCATACTCTGTTTGAATATCAAGTATTTTCTTTTCGAGAAGCCTTTGTCGAATATCATTAAACTGCAATCCGGTGATGAAAGTGTCTCGGATAGATTCGTTTCTCTACTTCTCAGCGGAAACTGATTGAAAATTACAATCCTTCGCTAATGTTTGAGTCTTTGCAAAAAATCATCGAGACTTTGACCGCATTCTTGTTTATGTGTAACCAGTAGATGTCTTGCAAAATTTTCATTCCTGGGTTTCACGTAGAGATTCTGTAATATTTGTTTGGCATCGTCATATGAAGAGCAATCAGCTACATATTCGTACACATATTCGTACACATATTCGTACACATATTCGTACACAGCAATATAGTTGATAAGTGTATTCAGTTTATCTGGTTGATGCTGTTCTAGAGTATTAATTAATAAAGTTGATGAAGGTCCTGTGCCAGTGATTCCATTGTTTGGCTGCATTTGTCGAATTAGGATCTGCGTCAAATCGTTCTGGACGTAGAAATCGATCCATGCTTGAAAGAAGAAGAGTTGCACTTTGTCCATCTCATTCTGGTTTGTGATCATCTTCAATTCGATAGCAAGAGCGGATCAAGACGACTGAGGATAGAGACAGATGCAGTGGTTGACCAAGATGCCTGGCTTGCCCCAGCTTGCTCTCTGCACTGCACAATGCGTTGCTGCAACTGCTTTCCTCTTCGTTGAACCAGGGACGTTTCTTCTGTGGAGCCCACTGGATCCAGTCTTCACATGCGTAGGCAGTCAAGCTCTAATATGCTACTTAATCCATAGCTGGTACCCCGACAGGTGTTACTACTCCGTGTCAGAGTAAAAAAAAAACCTACAGTTACCTTCTCGAGTCAAACCGACTCATAAAGGGCCGGTTTCTCGGTTTCATGGCGTATATATTCCGCACCTGAACGGGACGCTGCTCCATCACAGGATTACTCATTTTCTTTTTCGCCAGCTGAGTGGACGTGATATGAAGTGTTTTGCGCAACAACACAACGCATCGCCCGGTCCAGGAATCGAAACCACAATCTTACGATCATGAGTCTAACACCCTAACCACTAAGCCACGCGCCTCCACGCGGATCAGAGTTGACCTGGGAACAATTGTGGCTAAGAAGTGGTTCCACACTCTTAAAAGCCCGAAACTCCCAAACCAGGCGGACACTACCGGATGCAGCTTGAATTCAAACTCAAGACTCCGAACGACCGGGTTACACTAGAGTTTCTCAAGGGAATAATCATGAAGACTGAAAAGTTGACAGACATATTGCCACGTTAATACAATTCAGATGGTCTCCTACTGTTTGAACTCGCTAGACATATTGGTGAAAAAGAATTATATGGACGCATAATTTATTTTGTCACCTCATTAATAAAGAGGAGGAGAGGTGCAAAAATAAATTCGGTAATATTTGTGAGAACCGGTGATTGTCAGCTAGAGATATAAGAGACTTCATAGGAAATGGTTCACCATGTCTGACAACACCAAGAAGCGATTGCCTGGGGAAATGTTTGCACATATATACATGTGTGTGTGTTTGTGTGCGTGTGTGTATTTTTCTGTTATTTTTTTTTACTTCTTTCAGTCAGTAGATTACGGCCATGCTGGAGCGCTGCCTTGAGGAGTTTTAGCTGAATGGCTTGAACCCAGTACTATTTCGTTTAAAGTCTCTTGCATTAATCGAAATTGTCAAACGGATGAAAGGATGGTTCAAAATGATTTTAAGAGGAATGCATAGGTAAATCCTGTGAAAGTTCAGATTCTTACGGCCGTTTCAAAAACTTGTGGTATGAAATGGTCGAGCCATTTTCATCCATCTCAGTTACCCACTTTTCCTTCTTCAGAGATGACTTCAGTGAACTTGAAAGACTTTTCAAAAATTTTTTTAAAATATGTTAAAATTTTTTTTGATTTCAAAATTTGAAGCTTAGAGCGAAAGTACATGGAATAAAATAAATACTGGATTTTTATGCTTAAATACGGTTTAAGTGTGTGTGAGTGTGTATGCATGTATGTCTGCATGTGTTTATGTAAGTATGTATGTGTTTATGTATGTATCTATATAGATAGATAGATGTGTGTGTGTCTGGATATATAT
>NC_069006.1:18532246-18533813 GCF_001194135.2 Octopus bimaculoides | reverse complement strand
TATATATATATATATATATATATATATATATATATATATATATTATTATTTAGTGAGAAAGCAGCGCACGCCATCAAAATAAGATTGGGGTACAAATATACGAGACCCAATATACCCATCATGACTACTCGACCGATAAGGGTACACCAGGCACATGCATTGCAGCCATATGTGCGCGATATAGTGATCTCATATCACGATAAACAACATATGATCTTGTGGGTGAGGCCCAGTTAGAATTCCCTCTTTTTCTGTCTCACTCCACCTCCTCCTCCTCTCTAACAAACTAAAGTGAAAAGTGTAAACGATCAGGTAGAAGAATATTATAGATTCAGTTCAATAAAAAAAAAAACTAGTTTCACTATCAACACACCAGCACCACCACCACCAGCGTCACCTCCACCACCATCATCATCACTATAGTTTTCAGTAATAAAGCTCATTTCATTTTATTTCTGTCCAGCCGTTTGTTTATATCTAGTTTTTCTTGCTGTCGATGTATCTCTACTCTGACAATACAAAGGCTATCTTCCTCTCTCTCTCTCTCTCTCTCTTTCTCTCTCTCTCTATCTCTCTCTCTCTCTCTCTCTCACTCCCTCTCTTAATGTAACTGCTTCTCCTGCCCATGTCTCTCTGTCTACCTTTCTTTAACCTCACCACCAGAACATCAGCCTCTGTTGAATATTGTATCCTAAACATATTTCTTTTTACCTTTTCCTCCCCACTTTACAGCACGTCGTTAACACTTCTCTCTCCCACTTTTCTCTCGCTCTCCGTCTCTCCCTTCAACTAACCACATGACGCGTTTGATCCTATTATACATATTTCTCTACTTCTTCCTCACATATTTCTTCTCTACACACACTCCTCCCCCCTCTCTCTCAGACACTTTTACTCCACCACTCACTCACTCACTCACTCCACATCCACCGCTCTAACTCACTAAAATATAACGGGCGAAAGAACAAGCAGATTATTATATTGACAGAGAAAGTGAAGCGGATATTCCAGAGCAACTAGGTCAAATTCATCTTATTTTCCAAGTTATCTTAATTAGTTTATAGCACTGATCGGTCGATTAATAGATCGATCACTTGAAACCGTGGTGGTCCGTTCGATGTGTCCGACCGAGTATCAAACGGTTTCGAATTACCCATATATATATATATATATATATATATATTCTTTTATTTCTTTCAGTCATTTGACTGCGACCATGCTGGAGCACCGCCTTTAGTAAAAAAAATCGACCCCAGGACTTATTCTTTGTAAACCTGATCATTTTTGCCGAACTACTAAGTTACGGGAATGTAAACACACCAGCATCGGTTGTCAAGCGATGGTGGGGGACAAACACAGACACATAAACACACACACACACTCATATATATATATATACGACGGGCTTCTTTCAGTTTCCGTCTACCAAATCCATTCACAAGGCTTTGATCGGCCTGAGGTTATAGTAGAAGACACTTGCCCAATGTGCCACGCAGTGGGAATGAACCCGGAACCATATGGTTGGTAAGCAAGCTACTTAGTACACAGCCACTCCTGCGCCTATAAT
>NC_069006.1:18528379-18530655 GCF_001194135.2 Octopus bimaculoides | reverse complement strand
ACACACACACACACACACACACACACACACACACACACACACACACACACACAAGCACAATTATATTTATGTATTCCTACAGCACCACTGGAGTGTATCATGACTAAATTAACGTAGTCATATCTCCAGGTGTATTTGTGACTACATCAACCATGCTTTTGATATCAAATCTCTAAATGACTGAATCGGCGAGGAAGCAAGGCGTTAAGGAGAGAAAGGATGGCGGGATTGAATGGCATGAAGCCACCGCCGGCATCACTGCCGCGCCTATTCTACCTCCCATCACCACCACATCTGCTAGTGTCACCACGGCCGCCTCAACCACCAGTACCACTAACACCAAAACCAACACAGTCGCAACTACCATCATTGTCACACCACCACCTGGGGGAGCTGATCAGACGAAACACAATTAACTAATGACAAGAGAGATTGGTTGTTTAAAACGAAGTCATATATTTATCTATTTATCCAATTTGAGGGGGTAGTAGTAGTAGTAGTAGTAGTAGTAGTAGCAGCAGCAGTAACAGCGACAGTGATGGTAGTAGTAGTAGTAGTAGTAGTAGTAGTAGTAGTAGTAGTAGTAGTAGTGACGGTTGTTGATTTTGCTGTTATGGCCTTTACCCCCACCTCCCTACCACTCAGGGATCCTACCACCACCACCACCACCACCTCATCCGCCCGTCCATCCATTTCCCTTCTGCAAATCCATTGATGTTCACTGGACTGAAGCAGACACAATTTAAGTGACCGTATTAAAATGGTTGGACTTTAAAATGACACTAGAATAGCTAACTACTTTTGTGTGCGTGCGTGCGTGCGTGCGTGTGCAAGCCTGAAATCTTTTGAGCACTATTAAGTGTCTTCTATGCGGAGAATCTCTGAATCTCATTTGTGAACAATATATATATATATTGTTAAAGTCTGTCATACCGGCCATGACGAAGGGAAATAGCCCTGAAACTCGAGTCGCCTTTATATATTTATATTTATATATTTGATCCTTTATATTGAACACTCAATATTTCATCTACATTCAATACTTTATTTCATGGTGCCATCCATTTTTATTTTATTTTATTTTATATTATATATTGTATATTATATTATATTATATATTGTATATTCCATATTCTATACCCCACATTGGTTCTGCAGGAATGTAAATAAAACATAAAAAACAGACAGTGTTGGAACTCCTTTAAACATAATAATATATTCCTCTATACACAATCATACAAAAAACCCACCTTTTTTGTATTTATTTTTACTCGCATATATATATATATATATATATATATATATCTATATATATATATACGTATATATATAAATGTACATGTATATATACATATATATAAAAATATATACATACAGGGTGTCCACAAGGTCTGGGTACATGGAGTAAATAAAATCATAACATAAACAATTAAATATAAGAAATAATAATTTCTTAAAGTATGTGTCAATCCCCATGTACCCAAACTTTGTGGACACCCTGTATATATGCACACATATACATACATACATATATATATATATATATATATATATATATATACACATATGTATATATGTATGCATGCATGTATGTATGGTCGGCTTTTTTTCAGTTTTCGTCTACGAAATCCACTGACAAGGCTTTGATCAGTCCGGAGCTATAGTAGAAGACACTTGCCCAAGATGCCACGCAGTAGGACTGAACCCGGGACGACGTGCTTCGGAATTAACCTTACTACAACAGCCCCGCCTGTGTGTGTGTGTGTATGTAAATATCCAAGAATGTAATCCGACATCATAGCTGTATGCGTGCAGGTGTAATACATTGTGTGTACGCGTGACACTGTGTTCATATGTGTATGGTTGTGTCTTTATGTGACACGGTGTAAGCCTTCTACAGTGTAGTTGATAGAGTATGGCACTTTGACACAGTGTGTGCGCGCGCAGTACAATGTACGTGTGCCTCGTTGCATGTATGTGATTGTGTGTATATGTACGTATGGCATGCGTATGTGTCATTTCGTATGTGTACGTTTATGTGTGTGTGTGTGTGTATATATATATATATATATATATATATATATATATATGTATGTGTGTATATATATATATATATATATGTGTATGTATATATATATGTATATGTATGTGTATGTATATATATATGTATGTGTATGTATATATATATATATATATATGTGTATGTATATATATATATGTATGTGTATGTATATATATATATGTATGTGTATGTATATATATATATGTATGTGTAT
>NC_069006.1:18525203-18527172 GCF_001194135.2 Octopus bimaculoides | reverse complement strand
ATGAAGTTATATTTCATTTATAGTTTGTAGGGGAGTGAGGAAGTGTTGTTGGTTTTGCTTTTCCTTCAAAGTCGTCTGCTAACATTAATTGATTAAAGCGCCACCTATGCTACAGAGGGAGGGAGAACGAGGAACGGAGAGAGAGAAAGAAAGTGAAGCTAGAAGAGCCCTACTAATTGCTTAAAGCATCTTTTATGTTTTATACGTGTACAGGCACACATACATAAACATGCACATCTCTCTCTCTCTCTTCTCTCTCTATCTCTCTCTCTATATATATACATATAGACAGACAGATGGACAGAGAAAGATAGAGAGACAGAGACAAAGAGAGAGAGAGAGAGACATGCCTCAACTTACGTCGTTAATTGGTTCCTAGACAGGCGACTTATCTCGAAAAACGCCATCACACACACACACACACACACACACAAAAGAAACATTAAAAGTTAAAAATTCATTGAAATTCATTGAAAAAAAAAAACTTCCGGTCGCTATAAAGTACTATAATTTAATTATTTAAATAAACATAAAATTTATAAAATATTATGTCAAGAAAAAATTTCAAAAGAAACAACAATAAAAATTGAAAGAAAATGAAATAAAAAAGTAAAACAAACATTTACTTGATATGTGACTTCGATGAGTTTGATTAGCCAGAAATGGAAGTTGGAGAAGCACGGATTATAGTGTTGACATTGAAATCGATAGAAGTCTGTTCGCTATCAGGTGTTTCCAATTCAGACTGTCGACTTTTCATCGAGCAGCAAAAACTTGTCTAGAATATTTCGAATGGTTTTACTCTTCTTTGTCATTCAGAATAACCCCACATAAGTGCCGTGAAGAGCCCGCATAATTTTACCAAAGCGCTCGGCATTAGCATCTGTCTACTCGGAAAAGGATTAATGATTTCTCCATACATGTAGAAGCTTTCTGCATTTTAATGAAGTGTCTCGGTTCTGGTTTCGGTTGCTGTGTCTCCTCCTGTTGTTGCTGTTCACCTGGATTATGCAGATATGCTGGCGAGTCTGACGTAAGCTAAAGGGAAAGTTGCTCAATATCTTTGACGATTTTTACTTCTTTTCATAGCCATAAGCATGTGCAATCGCTGACATCTTTACGCCTTTCTTCATAGAGCTTGACCATTGCCAACTTATCCTCAAAGAAATCGTATGGCGCCGAGGACAATATTTAGAAGTATGAACTTTCTTGAATGGGGGTGGGAAATAAATGGTGTATGATAAAAAAAAAAAGGACAAATTTATATCTAGTAAACACAAATACACGTTTGATTACTAGGTACGAACCACCACGCAACATGGCAGTTGAGTACTGGAACTATCGGTCCCGATATCTTTTATTTAGTTTATGCACTTAATGTGTGTGTATGTGTGTGTTAGTAAAAAGCTCCTTCGGTCAAGAATGACCATGGGATTGCACCGAGAAAGTCACTCGCCGAGGCGAGGTTGTTATCTCCACGCCACCGATGTTATCCAAGGGAAAGTCAAAGACCGACACAGCTTGGCACCAATGATGTCACAACTCATTTCTACAGCTGAGTGAACTAGAGCAACATGAAATAAAGTGTCAAGAACACAACATTCAGCCCGGTCCGGAATCGAACTCACTACCTCATGATTGTGAGCCCGACGCTCTAACTACTGAGCCATGCGCCTTCACTACATATATATGTGTGGGGGGTGGGTGTAAGTCAAGATTTCACGTGCGCGCAGCGTTTCTGATAACCTGGTGTTATTCCTCAAATAAACTTATACTTCACAAAAAACAAGAAGCGAAAAGAAGTACTGGGATCAATTACTTCGACTAAAATTCCTTAAGGTATTGCCCCAGCATGGCCCGAAACTAATAACTGAAACAAAGAAAAGATAAAATATATATTATAGGCGCAGGTATGGCTGTGTGATAAGAATCCTGCTTCCCAACCACATGGCTCCGACTTCAGTCCCCC
>NC_069006.1:18519941-18525108 GCF_001194135.2 Octopus bimaculoides | reverse complement strand
ATATATATATATATATTGTTTGTAAAGCCTAGTACTTATTGCCGAATCGCTAAGTTATGTGTGTGTGTGTGTATGTATATGTTCGTGTATCTGTTTAACAACTAATGTTGGTGTCTTTACGTTCACGTAACTTAGCGATTCGGCAATAAGTACTAGGCTTTACAAACAATAAGTCCTGGGGTCGATTCGTTCGACTAAAGGTGGTGCTCCAGCATGGCCGCCGTCGAATGACTGAAAGAAGTAAAAGAATAAGAATACACATTATATACATGAATCGACAAGTGGCTTTTATTTGAAAGTAACACCGCACACTTGAGTTAGATAATAAAGCGAGGAGTAGGGAAATGCACACACACTTAGACAGACACACGCAGTCACACACACAAACAGAGACACTTACATACCCATATAATAATCACAGCAGTGACACCATGAAAAGAACAACAGCGATAATTTCCCGTAGTTCACTTGTCTACGCCACCCAAGAAGTATTATAGTATTATGTTATTAAATAACTGTGAGGCGGGGTGGACGGAAATGAGGTGTAAAGTCTTTGTATGAGAGATACAGAGTATATGGTTCATGATGAGTCAGTGGTGGTGGTCGTGGTGTTGGTTAATGTGTACGTGGGTAAAAAGACAAAAAATACAGACAAGAATAACTAAGTTCCTGTTAGGTGGGGTCCTGAATACATGACGTGACGCCATCTTTATATTACTGCAGAATCTATTTTGGCAGGAATAAAACTTTTAATCGGCCTACCCCCATGGTTTAAGATTTTTCTAACAACATCTGGTAAATGTGAAGTTTGTGGGTCGCGAGAGGCGCGGTTAGGGATATAAAGGGTGGGTTAAGGGAAGAGAAGGGAGAAAAGAGGAGAATGAAAGAACGTGTGAGAGTGCTGTGGCAAGGGAAGTAATCTCGTTGATTTTGCTGGTTCTGCGCTGACGTCATGTTTCGCTTTCACTTTTGACTTTTGGCCTTTTCTTGCTGAAATTACGAAGTTGTCGACTGGATCATTACTAGGTAAAAAAAAAAACCACACGCAAAAAATAACAAATTAACATTACAACAACGACAACAGCAAAACAAAGAACTGCGAGAAAACTGGCACAAGTCTTTGAAACGAACAGCTTCTAAGAGAATTTCTATCTGCAGACGACCTTCTTTTGATAGCATTCTATCTGCAAGGCATCCAATTATTTGTTGGTCGACTGTTTTGCTAATGCTGCCAAAGACGTCAGCCTAAAAATCTGCTTGAGGAATACTGCGGTCCTATACCAGCCAGCACCTGGACATCAACATGGACACACAAAGCCGCCTTATTAAATGACTCCCCTTTTGCTGCTTTCGCGGATACCCCATAACCTCCTGTCGCCATCCAATTCCTTTATTATTATGAATTTGGATTGGGAGCTTGAATCATAATGAATCCTTCATTAGCTGATTACACAACCAAGGACGCCATCCTTGTGGATACGTTACAGTTACTCACGAGATACTTACTGTTGATCTCCGCTCAGTATCAATGTGAGAAGCACCATTGGCTCCGTTGAGGTCTTCTGCTACCTCTTCACAATCCGCCATGCTGCAGTCCCATGACTTCGCCGCATCCCTGGCAGGGTGATTGAATGGGTGTTATGCCTTACCAAAGCGCAGCCTGTAACTATGCAGGACACAGTCGTCACTCTGTGAGGTATTTTCAAGATACCCGCTTCCTACTATTAAATAACTAAACTCATTCCACCTCCGCTGCACTCGCTTAGTTTGCATTATCAAGTGCCAGAACGAAGTCCCCAACACAAGTTGTAGGAAAATGTGATATTCTAGGCGTAGAGAGCTTCCTTATCAAAGCACAACTGAGTCTGGTTGGCCATGTAGTACGCATAGAAGACACTCAGTTAACTAAACTCACTGTTCCATTATAGAGATACCCTAAAGACCTGCCTAAAACTTGTAAGACAAACCTAAACACATAGGAATAAGAAGCACTGAATAAAGCCGGTAAAGCTCTTGTTACCAAGCTATCTCTTACTTTGAGGCAACCAGGATCAACATCCCCGAAGGCAAAAAGGAGCACTCTGAAGCATCGGGGCCAATCTATAAACCAATTGACGGAGACTACTATTGCAACGTCTGCAGCCGGATCTGAACATCCAGCATTGGTCTGTATTCACAGATGAGACAACGAGGCAAAACGTCAAACAAAAACGATGCGTAGCTGTGTCTTGCTAAACCACTATTCGTCGAAGCAAGAGTCCAGCAGTATGTATGTATGTGTGCATGCATGTATGTGTGTGTATGTATGTATGCATGCTTGTAATGTATATGCACACACACACATATATATATATATATATATATATATATATATATATATATACATAAGCATGTACATATATACACACATACATACAATATTTACATATATATACACACACACGTATATGTATATATGCACATACATACATACATACATACATACACACACGTATTTATATGTGTGTGTGTGTTTGTGTATATCAAGCTCCACTCTAATTGTATAGGAAGTGCTATCAGTTGACAATTTCAAAGAGTCTGATTTAATCAACTAAGGAAAGATAAGTAGTGATGACGGCTTTATGGGTTGAGGGGGAGAAAAGAAAAAAAATGAGATCTTGAACAACTGTAAATATGGCCTACTTGACTCCAAGATATAAAATATGAACCCAAATCACAGAGTTGGGGGCGACTAATTGATGGATACATAGACACACACATACATACATACATCATAATATATACATCATACATACATACATGCATACATACATACATGCATACATACATATATTGTGTGGTAAGAAGCTTACTTCTCAACCACATGGTTTGTGGTTCAGTCCCACTACGTGACAACTAGAGCAAGTGTCTTTTTCTATAGCCTCGGGTTGGCCAAAGCCTTGTAAATGGATTTGGTAGACGGAAACGGAAAGAAGCCGTCATATACAAATATATATATATATATATATATATATATATATATATATATATATATGAGCACTCTGTCGGTTACGACAACGAGGGTCCCAGTTGATACGATCAACGGAACAGCCTGCTCATGAAATTAACTTGCAAGTGACTGAGCAATCCAAAGACACGTGTACCCCAATCGTAGTTCTCAGGGAGACTCAGCGTGATACATATGGTGACAAGGCCGGCCCTTTGAAATACAGGTACTACTCATTTTTGCTAGCTGAGTGGACTGGTGCAACGTGAAATAAAGTGTCTTGCTCAAGGACACAACGCATCGCCGGGAATTGAACCCAGGACCTTACGATCCTGAACTGAATGCTCTAACCACTAAGCCACGCGCCTATATATATATATACACAGAGGTGACAGGTAAACAGACACCTCATAAAACATCGTTTCTTGTTTATTTTAACTTGAAAGGGTTTATATCTTTAATTAATTGACATTTCTGTGTTTAAGGTTCTAGATGTGACTGTTTAATCATGCCACGTACAAAATAATCCTTGGAACTGTCCAAATTTCAAAGATGCCGTATTGTGCGTCAATCTGCATAAAATCGCAGAAACCCTAGGATCCCACCTTCTACAGTTAATTGAGTGATTGTACAAGCAATTCACCAGAGAGGGTAAGGAGTCCACATCACCTCGCCTAGGTCCCTCTGACAGGACCCTTCGCTTTGTTAAGAGAAGTGTGGAGGATAATCCTCGTTGCAAGGCCTCTGACAGCAGAACAAGATGTCAGGTATCTCCACACACTTGGCTACTATGGCAGAGCAGCAAGAAGGTAGTCACTGCTTCAACCAATCAATATCAAGTGGAGAAAAAATTGGGCCAGTGAGATGGTGGAGAGGTCACTAGCATTTTGGGGGCACTGTCATTCTCCGATGAGTCCAGATTTGCTATATTTTCTGACAGTGGTGGAGACTCTATGATCAAGAATTTGATGTGAAAAGTTTGCAGCCAACAATGAAACACGGTAGTTATTCTGTGATGGTCTAGGAAGCAATTTGGAGCAACGGTTCATCATAGCTAATGGAGCGTGAGGGAAACATAAACTCAGATGATTATGCGTCCATATTGCAGAAAGGACTCCTAATCTCCAGTGGTGAAATGATTAAAGGAGATTCTTAACTTATGGAAGATGGGGCTCCTTGTCACACGGATAAAAAGTCCCAAGATTGATCGGAAGAGGATGGCATTAAAACGCTTCCATTGTCCAAGTAAGTCACCTGAGATGAACCCTATTGAACACCTCTGGGGAACAATGGACAGGACACTTCGTAAAAAAAAAAAAGAAAGTATCATCAAAGCTAGGCCTTTTGAGATTACTGTATGAAACTTGGCAAGAAATTCTTCAAGAGAATATTCGTCATCTGATCAGTAGGCGCCTTGCACTGCAAAATGCAAAGGGCATGTCTACACTTTTCTTCTATATTTTTATATGAAGGACAAACATCCGAAACGTTATGATTTTTCTCTTCCTTTAAGCATTAAACTGACATAATATTTGTTTAAATAAGTTTGTTAAAACTTGTACCTCATGTAATGTCTACTTTCATTTTGTGTTCATTACTTTCATAAATAGAATCTCGCATGCGCGCGTGCACGCACGTGCGTATTATAATTCTGCTTTGCCATAGCAGGATGTATAACCATTCTTTTATAACTTTGCAGGTTTACAGCTTTGTATCTGTAAAGACGGCATCTTATATCACCGTAAGCTTGTAGCTCTGAACAAAAATGCACAAAAGAAATATAGATTCATGCTAAGAATAAATAGCAAAGGAAAACAAGTTATTTAATTTATTTATGAGCTTACAGCTATTTCCGCAAAGAGAGCGAAGCTTTACTACATCATGCGTTAACGTAATTTAGTATCTTAGTTTCTTCAGAGCGTTATACTTATACATATACCCTGGTTCGCATACACTAGCACACTCATAAATATACACGCGCGCGCACACACACACACACACACACACACACGCATACACACCGTGTGTATATTATCCGTACACGCATATATATATATATATATATATATATATATATATATATATATATATGCATACAACAATTATATTATGTAAGAAGTATTAAAATGTTTCGTTGCACTTATGCGACTCAATACCACTTCATTTTTCTCTTTGTTTATC
>NC_069006.1:18513447-18519766 GCF_001194135.2 Octopus bimaculoides | reverse complement strand
TTAAAGAATGCTCATCTGAAAGAAATAATGTGACTTTTTGTCACGAATCATTTCAAATTTAAATTTTAATCATAATTAATACATACATGCTTGTGAATGAGTGCACACAGACACACACACACACATATATATATATGTATATATATATATATATATATATATACATACACACACAAACACACACACACACAGAGACACCCACACACACACACATAGTCAATAACGAAATAAAGCAGTGCTAGTGTTGAGAAAATTAGCGATCGCACGTACTCAGTGTGTGTGTGTTCTGTTTGTTTGCCGCTTCGGTGCGGTGTGAGAAATACCTTATAACGCTGAATGTTAAAACACCTTTAAAGTCATAGACAGGCCAAACAACTCGCCTCCTATCGACTCCAGGACTGATGGACACCGATGGTTCGCCATTTCCGTGGCTTATCAGCATCACGTATTTATGTCATTGTTTAGTTTTATTTCAAGATTTCTTGTCAATGGAGAAAGAGTCGGTTTCTAACCTAGATCCAAGGCTCCTTCATTGGAATTTCAACATCAACAACAGGGTAGTTTTGTATGTATATATATGTATGTATGTATGTATACGTGCAGATTTGTATGTTTTGTTTTATGTACGTCTTCTCATGCATGTACTTGCATATCTAGGCATGCTCATATATACTTAAATGGTTAAACTTCTGGAAAGTTTTACAGATATTTACACTTCCAGTGATGGATTGGATCTGTAGTCTTCGAATAAGCTTTCTCCTTTCTGGTTTTGAGAAGCCTAATTTCCCAAGATTGGTATTTAGGCAGTGTGTGTGTGTATGTATGTATAATTTTAGTCGGGTCAGTCTCATACTACTCTGAATTTCATCCGTGCCTGCAGTGTGTCTTAAGACTGACCCGAACACTCACTGGCGACATCCAGAGTAGTAACGGACTAACTCAACCAATAACAAATTTTAATCTCTGCTATGGTATTGAGTACTCTTTTTTTTTTCCCCGATAGCTAACACTAAACGTATATGAAACACATTTTCACATCAGAAAATAGCTTTTACGCTGTTTGTATACATGTCTCTAGCTGGCCGAAACAGTCCGTTTTGGAGATGGATGAGTGCGCGAGCGGAAATGACCGCGAAATATCGATATCTGTCACTGTCTTTCATTTCCGGAGCGATTCCGTTTCACCTAGTTTTGAGTTACGTTGTTTTTAAACATAACACATCTTTTAAAATATCCTCTGCTGGACGAAGTGCCTCAGCTTCACATCGTTTAACAACGCTCGTACAATTACGCATGTCATATTGATAATACTTATTTAAGGGGCTCCAAAGCTGCGAGCTGGCAGAATAGTTTGCACCGCAGCCAAGAACTGTAGCGGCATTTCGTCCGTCTTGGCGTTCTGAATTCAAATTCCGCCGAGGTCAACTTTTCCTTTCGGAGTCGATTAGATAAGTACCTGTTGAGGACTGGGGCCGTTATAATCGACTTAGCCCCTACCCTCCAATATTCGAAACCATTATTTAAGGTGTTTCAAGCAAGACAGACAGATATATGGATAGATAGATAGATAGATAGACAGAGTTGTTATAATGACGATGATTATGGGATAGGAGAAATGGAATGAACATATCTGAATAATCAACGCGCAGACACAAAGTGTGTGTCTCTCTCTCTCAAACATACACACAAACACAAACACATATACAGACATACATACCGTTCTGTTAGGCTTCATTTTCCCACACGCACGCACACACACGCACGCACACACACACTCAATGTTTGGTTCTGTACCGTCCTTAATGATTTTCTTAAAGTAAACTCTTTGTGGTTAATAAAGAAATCATCATTATTATTACTATTTCAACTAATATATGCTATATTACTTACCAGAGATAACATCTTGATGTTTGGTGACAAGTCACCTCAAATCTCTGGAATATTTCTAAGGTTGTGCCAGTTGTACCAATTATCACAGGAATAATTATTATCTCAATCTTCCACAATCTCTTCAACTCTCTGGTTAGGCCCTGATAATGCACGTTCTGTTATTTTAATTTCTGTCATCATACGCTTTTGCAAGTGTATGATCTCACAGCGTTTCCTTTGTCCACTACAATCATACCTGCTTTTCTTGCATCAAAATTATCACTTCCTCCATATTAGTCCAGTTTCTCTGGCATATATATTCCTCCTTGGACAGGATGCCGGTTAGTTGTAGGATTATTCTCTTTTGTCAGCTGAGTGGACTGGAGCAACATGGAAATGAAGTGTTTTGCTCAAGAACGTAGCACATTGCCCGATTCAGAAATCGAAATCACAATCTTGCGATCTTGAGTCCAGCACCTTAAACATGCCCCCCCCCCCCGCGCTTCAAAATTATGGTCAGTCTTTATGATTAAATCCCATAAATTATAAGAATAATTTATGGGAATCATTCTTATTCTCTATTATAGAGTTGGATTCATATTCATACCACTTTCCAGCTACTTTGAATTCACACCTGGTTAATATCCCAATGTACCTTATTACCTACACAGTCATGCTACACTTATACTCTTTTTGTGTTAGTTTATGGCATTCATTCAAGAGATGGTTAGAACTTTCATTCCCTTTCACACTTTTTCTGTATTTGCTCTCTGACTGAATTTTATCAATCTTTGCCGTTATCAAATTCGTTTTAATAGCTTGTTCCTGAGAGGTTATAATTTGCATTTTTGTTTCTCATATCAGTTTTCCGTTCATATGTATGTCTGTTTGTATGTATGTATGTATGTATGTATGTATGTATGTATGCATGTATGTATGTATGTATGTACATATGCATGTATGTACATATGTATGTACATATGTACGTATGTACGTATGTATGTACATATGTATGCATGTATGTACGTATGAATGTATGCATGCATGTACGCACGTATGTCTGTCTTTATTATGTATGTGTGTATGTAAGTATGTACGTATGTATGCATGCCTGTATGTATGTATGGATGCATTGTATGCATGTATACATGTATGAATGAATGAGGGCGCGTGGTTTAGTCTTTAGAATGTGGCACCTATTCGTCGAAGGATGTCTCCTTGTCTTTATTTATTCTTTACTTTATATCTGTTCTTTCATTACAGCGTGAATCAGCATATATCGTTGAAAAAATATCGAATAACAAGAGTCGTACGTTATTATACAGTCATATTAAGCAATAACGAGCATAAATTGTACAGCCATCTTCATCTTCCTTCAACTCTTCTTTTTCCTCTTCCTTCTCCTCTTCTCATTATTATTATTATTATTATTATTATTGTTGTTGTTGTTGTTGTTGTTGTTGTTGTTGTTGTTGTTGTTGTTGTTGTTGTTGTTGTTGTTGTTGTTGTTGATGATGATGTTATTATACAGCAGAATGATGAGAACCAGAGAAGCACAAAATAAATAAATATATAAACAATAACTACAACAGCAACAACAATAATAATAACAACCAGAAGAACAGCAACAGCAACAACAACAACAACAACAATAATAACAACTTTAGTATTCGCAGTAATCATAGTTGTAATGGTAATAATAAAGATAGCAATTTATCACAATGAAAATGGTTCTGGAGTTATATATGTGACATGTGATATTTTTATTGGAACATAATTAGCCATTAGATATCAGATAATTCAACATGTTATCAACTGTTTAACAATATTATCAAGGGAGAGGTTTATCGTGTTTGAGTAGTCGTAAAGATGAACGTCTTAAAATGGCGCATATACATAAACACATTCTATCTATGTGTGTGTGTTTGTAATTATGTATGTATGTATGGATGGATGAATGGATGAACGGATGTGTGCATGTATGTATGTATAATTCTGCCAATGCTGTATATAATTATACTATGTGCTGGACGCAAACCTGGTGATATATTGCCTAGTATTTGGTAAATAATGTATTCCTGCGGCGAGCGAATTGAATTCGAAAGAATTATTGATTCCTTTGTAGGAAGACAAACATGGCCGTAAATTTATAGACGAAAGAGAGGGGGAGAAAGAGAAAGAGAGAGTAAGAGAGGGATAGAGAAGAGGGGTTTCACATGGCTTTGGCGTTAAGTAAATGGAAGAAACACTACAGATTTGTGTGAATGGTGGAATTTGTGCAAGACACGGACGTTTATATGTATTCACTCGACCTATTCAATGCAGAGGTCACGTCTCTTTGAGCAAGTATCAATCTCAGTCACAATTCTACCTTCTCCCTCACTCCTTTCTCACTCCACCCGTCCTACTTAAATCTGTATAATAATATATGTTGATTTATGATTAAAATTTCAGGAGAAGATTGCCGTTCTGACAAATGGATTGTTCGCTATTTGAGCCTAACGAGGTCTTATCAGCTTCGGTTCTCTAATACCAAACACGTACCTATCGTAACTCCATTGTATTTCATGATGATGAGGAAGAGGAGATGAGGAGCAGGAAGAGGAGGAGGAGGAGGACAAGGATGAAGACAACGATGGTGGCGGCGGAGACGGCGATTATGTCAACAACGTTGACGGCAGCGATGATGAAAACGACGATTTTGATGACGCCGCCGCTAATAATGATGAGGGGATGGAGATGATGATTACGACGACGACGATGATGATTTCTGTCTCATTACTCTCTGTGCAGTCAACTGCTCAATGTCATATTTGTCTGAGGTGGACACTTTGAAGACCAGCAACCGCTTCTCAGAGTTTCAGGGGCAAACAACCCGGTCACATCTCACCATTGCTACAGAAATGATCGAACACTTCTTTGGAAAGATCACATTCCTCTTCATATAACGGTGCCCCAGCATGGCCACGACCCGCCAACCGAAAAAGTATCTCTTCGCAGTCCACGTTTAGTGTTACGTTCTAAAGCTGCGCGCTTTAAAAGCCGCATCATGCAGACGTAGCTGTCGGGCGTTGGTCGTTGTACAGGGTGATTACAAAGTAACTCCCTATTTTAAAATACCTATAAATTATTTATTAATTGTGATTTTGTATTTTTTATATATCAAAAAAATATAGCGGCGTATGTACACTTTGGTCTCTTATATGTAAGTGTATATATATATATATATATGTGTGTGTGTGTGTGTGTGTGTGTGTGTGTGTGTGTGTGTGTGTGTGTGTGTGTGTGTGTGTGTGTGTGTGTGTGTGTGTGTGTGTGTGTGTCTGTGTCTGTGCGTGTGTGACTGTGTGTAATGTTGATTTCTGGATCACTCAAGGTATTTCAGTATGACATGCTTTTACAAAGGGCAGTTTAGCATCGACTTCGATAATTAAGCACTTGGCTAAGATTCATTGTCTGATTAAGTAAATAACCATTGAAACTTCGAAGCCACTCTTTCCTTATGTGTGTGTGTGTGTGTGTGTGTAAATATATATTATGCTGTGTCGAAAATTTTGCTATATTTTGTAACTTTATTCGTCAATTTAAAGCAAAAGCAGTCCAGCATTCAAACTAGAGGCGATCGTGTTGCACGGTCTGAAGCCACATATCTTCTAGTTATTTGATCCCACACTGTTACCAGTTTGTCTTTCGTGGTGAAGAACTCCTACATTAAATATATATATATATATAGAACGATAGGGTTATTAAGACTTACATCCATCATTTCGAATTTCTGTGTCAACGATATGATCATCGCCGCACTGCTTCAGCTGCACTGAACCTCATTACTTACAAAACAAAACAGGACTTGCAACAGCTGAAGAAGTGCAGGGATCATCGTAACGTTCATACAGAAACTTGAAGTTCTGCATATAAGTCTTTATATCTGTAGCATTCAATAAATATAGTCGTCTGCTTCCTACGATGTTTAGGTCTATCTCTTTTCTCGTCACATGTGACTTGTGAATGTATACAGACGCACGAACACACACACATGCACACACATATAAATTCTTACATATAAATGTATGTGTGTGTGTGCACATTTGTTTGTGTGTATGTGTTTGAACACTCTACGTGTTCGGGAAACAATATATCTTACAATGAACCGCCATAAAAAGATTAACAAAATGGCCGCTATTTTCCTCTTTCTTTCTTAAATCGAAAAAGCTACTTAACAAAATCAGTCATATTCACATCAAACATGGCGGCATCAAATCTTATCTAGGTTTATGTATTTGTACGTGATGTTAATTTCGTTTTGTGTGTTTTTGAATGTAATGTAGCTTGTGTGTGTGTGTGTGTGTATGCGTGCGTGTGTGTGTTCAAATAACAGTCAGTCTATCTATCTTTATGTATATGTGTGTGTGGGTGTATGTGTGTAAACATATATATCCTTATATATATA
>NC_069006.1:18512133-18513350 GCF_001194135.2 Octopus bimaculoides | reverse complement strand
ATATATATATATATATATACATACATACATATTTACACATATATACATATGTACACGCACACAGATATGTATGAGCATGCAAATATATGTGTGGTGTGTGTGTGTTTGTATGTGTATGATAGCTGAAAGACATCACGTCTGCCTCGTAGTTTTCTATGCAATTCGTTGATTCAGTTAAAAATGTTATATCTGACAATGTTGGCTCTGATTGAATTACAGTGTGGCAATGTGGAGAGAGGAAGACAGATAGAGTGCATAAGAAAGAGGTGGAGGTAAGTGTAGAGCAAAAGAAAGTCTGTGTAGAGAGTATAAGGGTGAGTTGGAAGGGGAGTGAGACTTTGAATGAGTGAAGGATATGGTTGGAGAGAGGGAGAGGAAAGGATAGCAATAATAACTATATAATAATATATAACTGGAATTTGGAGATTGAGATGGAGATAGTTTGAGTGGAGAGAAAGAGAGAGGGAGGGAATGAATGGAAGAAGAAGGTGTGAGAGAAGTATAGAAAAGGAATGTGGAAATGAGGGGAGAGGTGAGAGGTAAAGGAGAAAGAGCAAGGCAGAAGAGGTGAAAGAGGAGAATGATATTGAGCGAACAAGTACAAGGAGAAGCAAGTAAGAGAGAGAGAGGTGGCGATAGAATGTATGTGGAATATGGATTTGGTAGGTGGAAACTGAAAGAAGTCCGTGGTATTTATACACACATGCGCGCTCATACGCGCATACACACTCACACGCAGACACACATACTCCCTCGTACGCACACAACTCACACTTTTCACCTCGTCTCTCGCCCCTCACGACGAAATCAATCGCCAGCCACTAACCAGCTCGTGATTAACGCCCTTATGCATACATCACACGCATAAACACAAGCGCACACATTGGCCATCTTCGCACTCTCTTGTCCCCAAAAACACTTTCTCTGCCTCTTTCCACTTCTGGTCACTTCAGCCATGTAACTACACATGTGCTGTTGGTGATATTTTTCCTTCTCTGGACTTTTCCGTTCTCCTTTCTGATGAAGAGCTACGCTCGAATTGTCAAAAAACCCTGTCTTTTTACCAAGCGTCAAACCAATACATTCGATGTGCATGTCCTCTTATTGTTGTTGTTATTGTAATATCTGAAGTTCGATTATTCAATTTGTGTGTGTGTGTGTGTGTGTGTGTGTGTGTGTGTGTGTGTGTGTGTGTGTGTGTGTGTGTGTGTGTGTGT
>NC_069006.1:18507717-18511623 GCF_001194135.2 Octopus bimaculoides | reverse complement strand
TATATATATATGTGTGTGTGTGTGTGTGTATACGTATATATATGTTTGTGTATATATATGCTGGCATATATATACATACATATATATATATATATATATATATATATATATACACACATATACATTCATTCATACATACATATATGCGTATGTGTGTGTGTGTGTGTATGCATCTATCTCTTTTTCTCTTTTGCTCTCTCACCATTCCCTCTTTGTGTGTGTGCGTATATATGTATGTATGTATGTATAAACACCCTACACGCACACATACACATATATTTGCAGAATGGGCGAGAGAGAAAGAGAGAGAGAGAAGCAAGGAGAAGACAATGAAAAAGAAGTACAAACCTAAAGAAAACTCATTTTTAAAGTGGAAATGATTGTCCGCCAGCTAGTAAGCTACAAAATCAACGAGAGCCAAGTGCACCACATGTAAGCTATGCACCTTTATTATGAAAGGCATACAAAAAATAAACCATGCAGTATTTCGTAATGATGTATTTGAAAGCTAAGAAGTATTCTTCGTTGATTATCAATAGATATTTCGCATTCATTGCATAGCTTCTTGTTGTAATATGGGCAAACTGGCGATACGCTTGTTACCAATTGACTGGGGCAGACGATAGCAATGTCGTTATGTAAATTGGTGTGTAATTTTGTTTGGGAGCGTGAGAATAAAGAGTATGTGAGCAAAATTTTGTGAATTTTTTATTTTTGTGAATGTGTGTAAATTAAGTATTGTGAGTGAGTGTTTGTGTGTCTGTGTCTGTGTTTTATACTCTGCGTTAGTATGTGAGAGAGAGTGATGCTTTCCTGTATGTATGTGTATACGTATGTCTGAGTGAGTTCATGCTCAAGTATATGTATGTTGTTTCCATGATGAGTGTGTTTCTAAGAGGATGTAAGCATATATAATGTAGGAAGTTAACCACTCAAAAATTTAAATTCTACAGTTAGAGGCACATACAAACGCACACATACACACACCTACGAAAGTACACACATACACACACAAGCTGACTGGTAAATACACAAACGTAGAAACAGACACACATGCACACACACACACACACACACACACACACACACACAACTACATATGCACATAGATAGACATGTACATAAATACACGCACAAAACTAGAAACACAAATACACACATAAATGCACAAACGTATGTTGGGATACTGTCGCTCAATGCTGAACTTGCATCTATCTACACATTTATGCACAGGCCTAAGCAAGACTTTTTCAGGGAGACTGGCAGCTCTCCATATATGTAATTCTTCTCAAGATCGGTCCCAAACTTGAACCGATATAGCCTGGCACCACAAGAGTCATCACAGACGTTGGTGTCAGATCGCAAAGAGATTAAATTCTACAAGACATTATCAGTATCTCATACGTGCGTGTATACTTTAAACACCAGGAGCTGCGGTTCTTTGTCTAGGAAAACCCTTTCAAGACGTACAGTGTTGAAAAACACATTATAGTTCAGAGCTAGGCGAAACGAAATTTCTCCAGAAGAGATCACTAAAGTGAACAAAACATATTCCGCTGTATTTGCAGCTTCTCATCAATGCCGCGTACTCGTGTCACTTTGGAAACAAGATCGAAATCTCTAGTCTGAAGTATACACGGATAGTGCATAAACCGTTTGTTGATTTGCAATGGCGTTACATATGTAGAATAAATTCAAATTATGCAGCAGAAGCACCCCTGTAATGTAAACACTACCAATACCGCATGCTTAATATACATTGGCTGTTTCAACGTCAGGAGCTGCAGTTTATCGTTGGGGGAAAAATCCTTTAATGACGTATAGTGTTAAAAAACACAATATATGAGAGCTAGAAGTAATCCTGTCAGCGGCAGGTACGTATTTCGATGTATTTGCAGCTTGTCAATGCTGCGTACTCGAGTAACGCCCGAAACAAAATCGAAATTCCTCGCCTGAAGTATACACTGATATGAACTATTTGCTGATTAGAAGTGACGACGCCTAAATAGAATAAATTCAGATTATGCAGTAGACGCAGTTTTATAATGTCAACATTGCGTTGCTACATACGCACAAGTACAAGTACGGGTTAAAGAAGACCTCTATGCTAATGCTTATTCCGTCGAAAAACAAAGAACAAAACACCTAAGGAATTGCCTTAGCCAAGACATCCAGGTTTCAACTGAAGCTTCAGAAAGAAACATTAGGAATGTGAGGATAAAAGAAGCTATTTTTAATTGGCAAGCACAACACACGTGTTAACAACAGATCCGAATTGCACTCAGCTAATTAGCTGCTGTAGTTACGAAAACAACCTTTCACATATATACACACACACATACTACGGAACAGAGAAGTCAGCAATCAACGCCTTCTCTCTGTAAATTTCCTGACGAAGGGGCTGCTATTGAAATGACTTGCCTTGTTGTTTTGGCTTTAAAAACAGGAGTAAAATCCTTATACGGCGCACTGGTTACACACAGTCTAAGTAGCAATCTTGAGAAATTGGGCTTCTCAAAACAAGAAAGGAGAAAGCTGATTCGAAGACTACAGATCCAAGCCATCACTGGAACTGTAAAAATCTGTAAAACTTTCAAGAAGTTTATATATATATATATATATATATACACACACAAATATATATACACACATGCACACACGTTCATACATACATATGAAGCATGCACTCATACACACATTTACAAACGTATATATCATCTCTTTCTACTGATATAGTTTAATGGAGAGAGAGTCAGAGAGGAAGAGAGAGAGGTTGTGTGTGTGTGTGTAAGGAAAAGAGGCAGTCAGGGACAATTAGATAGAATGTGAGACAAAGAGAGCGAGAGGAGGAGGAGATACACACACATTCATGTGTAAATGTCAGACACACACACACACACACACACACACACACACACACACACGCACTGAATCGCATACCCACAACTCATTGACACACACTCTCTCACTCTCTCTCCCTCTCTCTCTCTCTTTCTCTCTCACCTTCTTTCTCTCACGCACACACACACCCACAAACATACATTCAATTATCAAATCGAATATCCAGTGCACTGCATAGTTTTATGAGAGTTTCACTTTGGCCATGATTAATCGATTTTTATATTCACAAATCATTGATTTCTAATTTTTTTATTGAACCTATCGAGAGTTTCTCTGCGCGTGACTAAACTATTTACTCGTATTAACTTAATACATATCGATTTATTGACTGATTTTTTTTCTTCTTTCAATGATTGGCTTGTTGCTTGATTCAGTGAATCGTTGATTGATGTCCTCTATACTGTTGTTGTTTAATTCTGAGTAATCTTCCATCCAACCGTGACCCTCTCTTCGGTTTAAGTGTACCTACTGCCACGCACAGCTAATGCAGTTTCGTACCTGATTTAACTGATTCGTTTTGTGTTTATCGTTCATAAATTGTCTTTTATGCTTAATTTGCTTCAGTCGTTGGACTACGCCCATGCTGGGGCACTGCTTTTGAAGAACTGAGTCGACCAAATCGATGTCAGTTGATTTCTTTTCTTAAACCTGGTACTTATTCTATTGGAACTGTTTTGCCGAAGTGATAAGTTTCTGGGACATAAACGAGCCAACACCGGTTTGTTATGCGATGTATGGGCGACAAACGCGAAAACAAAGACACACAATCACACATAAATATATACAGATATACATACACATACACACACATATATACATATATGTATGATATTGTACATAGGCATAGTTGTGTGGTAAGAAGCATTCTTTCCAACAGAGTGGTTCCGGGTTCAGTCCCACTGCATGGCACCTTGGGCAAGTGTCTTCTACTATAGGCTCGGGCCAACCAAAGCTTTGAGGGTGGATTTGGTAGACAGAAACTGAAGCAGGCCCATCGTATGTATG
>NC_069006.1:18503730-18505626 GCF_001194135.2 Octopus bimaculoides | reverse complement strand
TTTTCTTTGTTGTTTCCTTTTGTTTCAAAAATGGAGTAGCAAGAAGGATGAAGGGAAAATAAAGGGAGGAGGAGGAAGAAGAAGAAGAAGAAGAAGAAGAAATGGAAGGAGGAAAATGGGTTGGATAGGGGGTGGGAAAGTGAGTGAGGTGGAATAGAGAGGAAATGGAGGGGGTGAAACTAAAGGGAGCTGGAAGAAGAGGAATAGAAAATTAGGGGGGAGGGGAATAGAGAGAGAATGATAATAATGATGAAGAAAAAGAAATAAAAGAAGAGGAATATGGGGATGGAGAAGAGAAAGGAAAAGTAGGTAGCAGTAGAAGCAGCAGTACGAGTAGTAGTAGAAGCAGCAATAGTATTGGTTGTGCAAGAAGAAGAAGAAGGATTTAATAAGAGGGAAAAGTCAGAAGGAAAATGTAGTAGGGGAAAGAAAGAGAAAAAAAGACAAGGAGATGAAGACATAAACAGCAAGAGACAGGAAGACAAATAAGAAAGACAAAAGCAAACGAGAGAGAGAGAGAGAGAGAGGTGGGGAGGAGAAAGAAACATTTTATTATATTGTCTATGATGTTGGCAATATTTTAATAGAATCAAGATTATTTCCCACTGAGGAAGTTACTGTCTTGATAACTTAATGACAACGTTTATTGTAATTACAATGACAAGAAAAGAGAAGAAAAAAAAACGTCGGTCTTTATTTCATAAATAATTGTCCAAAGGTGTTTAATTATATGCTTGGCGTTCGGTGTTCAAATTCTGCTGAGGTTAGATTTTGTTCCTTCATCCTTCCGGCCCAGCGGGAGTCGATAAATTAAGCATCGGTTGCTCGTATGACTGCATGAATAAACATAAAGGAGTGTACTTCGCAACTACATAGTTCCGGATTTGATCGGGGTAAACGTGTTCTATTAAAACCTCGGCTCGGACAAATAGATCCTGCCGATCGAAATCTATTACACGAACATTATTTAGAAACCCATCATAAATATACATATGTACCTCTCTATCTATCTATCTACCTCTCTATCTATCTATCTATCTATCTATCTATCTATCTATTTGTCTGTCTGTCTGTCTGTCTTTCTATCTATCTGTCTGTCTGTCTGTCTGTCTCTGCATCGTCTCAGTTCGTCTCCAGTTCGATGCGGAGACGTGATGTCAATAAGCCACAAAGATGGCGAAGGAACCAAGTTGTCTCGCCTGTCTATGACTTTCAATTGTTTTAACACCCAGTGTTATGAGGTAGTGATCCACACAGCGCTGTGCCACAGCAAACCGTCGAACAAGTAAAGCACATACATTGAGTATGCGCGGTCGATAACGTGTGTATATTCGTACGTGCGCGCACGTGTGTGTGTGTGTGTACACAAGGGTGTGCTGAAAAGTTCCTGGCTTTAAGAGTATCACGAAAGGCCTAGCTGGAGGGCCAAACTTCCGAGTTCCTTTACAGGGCTTAGAAAAGCCGAAGGAGTGCTGCAATAAGTGTGTGAATCTGAGAGGGGAATATGTTCACTAAAATCATGATCAACTGATCCCCCTGTGTTTTCTTTTACCCAAAGCCAGGAACGTTTCACCACCTCCTCGTATATAGTATTCAGTTGCAGGATTCGTAGAATCAAGGTATTTCAACGTGTAGGACGCCAGGAAAGGCTGGATACCTGGCTTGCAATCTTCAGTTGTCGTTTGGTGGTTGTTTGCTGCAATTTTGTGTATAGACATCTACACGTCTATCCGAATATATGCACACATAGACAAACGTATGTTTACATATATAGGTATGTGCAGCAATACAAAGTATAGAAGTGTAGCATATGTATAAAAGAACACAACTGGGATTTAAAATTCACACCCCATTTCTGTTCTTCTTGTGTGTGTGTGCGTGTATATATATATATAT
>NC_069006.1:18499913-18501486 GCF_001194135.2 Octopus bimaculoides | reverse complement strand
ATATATGCATACACATACGCATATATAAAACCGAAAAACTAGATATTTGTTCTGCACTGAGTCATAGACACTCCCTTGTCACTTCATCCTTCGCACCTTCGCCTTCGCCACCAGAAACGCAGTGAACTACTGATTGGCCGCTTTGGAAACCTGTAACCAACGACGGCGTAGTTAACCAATAGTGCCATAAATTAATGAATGAATGAATAAATAAATAAATGAATCTGTAAATAAATAAATAAATAAATAAATGCGTCAGAAAATATTGAAAGACATTAAGAAATGATGGAGAATTAAACAGAATTTCTTTCTATAAAACTCGCCATTTTTCACATAAATATTTGACATTAATGATGGAATCGTGTGTTAAAATGTACAACTGATCGATTTTTATTTAACACCGTAATGAAAAGATTCTAAAAACTCGACAGCAAAACGATGACCTCCTTGTTCAAATTTGTATCGTCTGCTATAATCAATTTAAACCAATCGAAACACGTAATTGGTGTTTCGGTGTTTTTAAAGTAAATCTTGTACAAATTGAAGATTGCTGTACTTTATATAAATAGATTAAATTTTGATTATTTCAATGAATAAAATAACAAAACTGTACATACGAGCCTCCTACGACAACCATTACCACCACGACTAAACTAAGAAGCAGACGATCTGCTTGCTATGTAAAACGAGATTCGAATCGCTTTGTATAATGGCAAAGAATTTCTCGGGGATGGAGATGAAAGGGAGGGACGGAAACAGAAAGGAAGAGGGAAATATTTGGAAAGAGAAAAGAGAGATAGAGCGAGTGATAGAAAAATAATGAGTGAAAGAGGGAGAACAAAAGAGAAAGTGTGGGATATAAATATGTGGAGAAAGCGAGAGAGTAAGAGATAGAGAAAGGGAGTAAAAGAGACAAAAAGAGTAGATACAAAGACGAGAGGGAGAGAGAGAATGACTTCGTTATTTTTCACTACTATTCGGAATTAACTTGCTTTCAAAAATGAAGGACGAGGATATTGAATTATTAAAGCGATATTTTAATGGACAAATGAACAGTTTGGAAAGGGTGGGAAGGTTGTTAGAGAGAGAAGACATCATATTTATTGAGCGGATAAATTTGCCTGATCGCTATCGGAAGGGATCGATAAAAATGAAAATAATAAAAAATAGAAAATAAAATAATATAAAATGAAAACAAATGTGTTTTAGCAATTTTCATCGTGAGCAATCTCATTTGCAGTCCGCTAATTAGCAATCCACTCACAAATATGAAGCCTAGTCCTCATAAAGAGAGAGAGAGAGAGAGAGAGAGGGTGAAGGAAGCACTGTTTTATAAGAAGGGATTGATGGCGGTTCAGGAAAGATGTTTGATCCGTGCCGTGCCCTTAATTTCAAAAGAAGCTTAATAGATATTTATTAAGTAAAATAAGTTTACGGGGTTGGAGTAATTAACGGGGAATGATTTCATTGAAATTTTTAGAAGTCAACCAAGAAATATAGTTTAAATTGTAGTGGCAAACGATATCTATCTATCTATCGATTTAGCTATCTATTTATTTCTTCTTCCACTTCT
>NC_069006.1:18496323-18499254 GCF_001194135.2 Octopus bimaculoides | reverse complement strand
ACGATAAAGTTCCTAAATTCATATTCAAGGTTTCCAGATTTTCACAGTCTTATTTTCAAGAACTGTGTAGAATTGATGTTCTTTCTTACATATTGTTTGAATTCTTGTAAACTATCCGGCCGTAAAAAAAAAACGACAGAAAGCTATGTGTTGTACTAAAGATGCTTGAGAAGGATTCTGAGAACTAACTCGCAAAACTGCATAACTAATGGGGACATTCTAAAGAGAGACAACAGGAGACCGCTTAGCGACATCACTACTGGAAGAAGATTGAAAGTAACAGGTCATACACTTTGTTTACCAGAACACCCTTCTAAAAGATCTTTCAAATGAATATCGCCGGAGAAAGACAAAAATATATAAAGACCGGAAACTATATGGAACAGAACATTTATAACCAGCATGAGAGATGCCAATATAACATGGCCGGATGTAGAGACAACCACAGCCAACAGAAACCAGTGGCATCAAATTACTGTCCAGTACTTGAGAGCAACAGGAAGGACTGATACTGATTCCGCTGAAGGTATTTTGAGCGATAGACATCTACGTCAGCAGTTACGTATTGACGTGTTTGCAGGTTTGCTCCGTGTGTTGTTTTCATGTATATTTTGGCATTGTGTTCCGGATTGCGCTGTTTGTGAGTCAAACGCAATATCATTCAATACGGCATTATAATTAATGGGTGGTTTGAGAGCGACAGTTGCAAAATAATAATAATAATTTCTACAATAGGCACAAGGCCTGAAATTTTGTGGGGAAGCGAAGCTAGTCGATTACATCGATTCTAATACTTGACTGGTATAAATCTCATCGACCCCGAAACGAGGAAAGGCAAAGTCAACCTCTGTGGAATTTGAACTCAGAACGTAAAAACAGACGAAATGCCGCTAAGTATTTTGTGGTATTTTGTCCGTCTTCAACAACAACAACAACAGTAATAATAATAATGGTTTCAAATTTTGGCACAAGGCCAGCACGTTCGGGAAAAAGGGAGTAAGTCGATTACATCGACCCCAGTGCTTATCTGGTGCTTCGTTTTATCGATCATGAAAGGATGAAAGGCAAAGTCGATCTCGGTGGAATTTGAACTCAGAACATATATGTACACAAACATATTTGTATGTATGAGTGTGTGTGTGTGTGTGCGTGCACGTGTGCATGACTTTAAACTGCAGCTGTTTGTGAGCCTGCTTCGGGAGTTCCAGAGTTTCGGGGAGTATGAAACTCCCTTATAGTCATTATTGTTCCCAGCTTTACTCTGACCTGGAGTAGTAGTATCTTCTAGGGTTCCAGTTATGGATATATATTAGCATGCAAGAGCTTGCCTATATATGCCTGTGAAGACTGGGTCTGGCGAAATCCACGAAAGAAAACTTCATATTTCAACTGCTGCAGCAGCGCATTGTGGAGAGCAGAGAGTGAGATGAGACAAGGGGTCTAGGTTATCCATTGCATCCGTCTCCTTCCCTAGTCGTCTTGCCACTGGACCGAGGAATGTCATGGGCAAGAGAATGAGGTATCGGTGTGCAAAGTCACTGAGCAGGTCGCCAGTCATCCTTAAGGATGGACTAGATGCTCCTCGTCGTTCCGACGGACGAACAAGCATTCACAAACCAACAAGTATTCATATACTTCTATAAACACATACCGTTTGTAATATACAAAACTAACAAAACCTCTTTTTCTCTCACCAAGTCCCAGTAAAACCCGTAATACTTAAAAATAGTTTCTCAGGAGGTGCAACTCTAGATTCTCTTCAAAGACTGAAAGATGTTGTCCCATGAGGAATGAAAAGAGGATGTTTGTACTGCAGCAATATGATAACAACGCTGTGTGAGATTAGATAAAGGACGATGACAGTGGATGAGATTTAGATAAGAGGTATTGTATGTTCTTAACGTTTACATATGTATGTGTGTAAGTGCGTGTGTGAGAGTGTGTATATGAATGTGTGTATGAATGTGTGTGAGCCTGTATGTGTAAGAATGTGTGTGTGTGGGTGTATGAATAAATAAATGTATGAGAATGATTGAGTGTGTGTGTATGTGTGTTTGTATGTTTGCGTGTCTATTTGTGTTTGAGTGTGTGTGTGTTTTTATGAATTTCAGTGAGTGTGCGCACCTATGTGTGAGTGTATGTGTGTATGTAAATTTGCATGTGTGAGTGTGTGTGTATGTGAGAGAGTGTGTGTGTATGTGAGAGAGTGTGCGTAAGTGTATGCGGGCGTATGTGTGTGTGCCTGTGTATGAGTCAGTGTATAAGTCTGTGAGTGCGTATGTATGTGTGTCAGTGAGCACCTCTGTGTGCGTGTGTGTGTGTCTATCTGTGTGTGTGTGTGTGTGTGTGTGGGTATGTGTGTCTGCTAATGCGAATAATTTGATAAGAATGTAAGTTTTATTAGATAAGAGCAATTGCTTACGAGATGGACTTATCTCTTAGCAATTGCTCTTATCTACAATAACCCAACCTTATCAAGTGATTATTTATATATGTCTAGGTGGATGTGTTTGTGCACGCAGGCATATAGAGGTAGGTGTGATTGTGCATACATGTATGCATATATGTATGTATGTGTGTATGTATGTATGTATGTATGTGTGTGTGTGTATATAGGTAGGTAGATATTTATGTATCTATATGTGTGTGTATATGTATATATATATATATATATATATATGTATATGTACATATGTGTATATGTACATATATATGTATGTATATGTGTGTATATATGTGTATATGTACATATATATGTATGTATATGTGTGTATATATATGTATATGTGTATATGTGTGTGTGTGTGTGTAGATAGATACAAAGATAGATATACACCAACAGCAGTTAAGTAATGAAGTACTGAAGTATTCAATACAAATTTTGAGTGTAGCAGTTTATTGAGGCTTCCCTCTCTTCTTCGCTGTCTGTCT
>NC_069006.1:18495399-18495999 GCF_001194135.2 Octopus bimaculoides | reverse complement strand
ATTTGTTTATATATGTCATTGTTCAGTTTCATCTCAAGTATATATGTACGTAGGTATGTAAATCTGGTATCTGACAGTCCGGCATACTCAACAGTCCGGCACTTTTCTTTCTGTGCTCTAGTCTTCTCGATAAGCACTTTCGTTGGTCGCCGACGTCAACCTGTCATTGTTTAGATTCATGTTGAATAGAATAGTAGCCAGCACTCAATTGTATGTGGCTTTATCTACTTATCGCCGTCCATTAGAGAAAGTGCCATCCACTGTTCCGTTGCTAAGAGCAACAACTTCGGAAAATGTGTGAAAAGAAAGCTCACAGCTCTCACTTTAACCACATAAACTGTAATAACTCAGGGTTTGAATGGGGTGAAATTATGAACATTATTGCGCGAGAATATATCATAGCTTCTTTTAACAGTGTATGTTTTCTACAATAAGTACAAGACCTGAAATTTTGTATTAGTATCCAAACAATGGATTGACCTTTCTACGACCACCGAAAGTCTTCGGAGATCAGGTGTTTCTCATTAATCTCCCAACATAGAGATAAAACACAAAGCATCAGACATTCGTCTGGCAAGCAATACGTGTGTGGATATATGT
>NC_069006.1:18493293-18494974 GCF_001194135.2 Octopus bimaculoides | reverse complement strand
GGGGAGAGAATTCACAAAAAAGCAAAAGACGAAGACACGTGGTGTAGACAACAAGCAGATGTATGAGTATAACGCTCGGGAAGTGAAAAAGTCTTTAACGTTTCGAGCCTACGCTCTTCCACAGAAAGGAACACAGAAAGAAACAAGGAGAGAAAATAAAGAATGTGTAGTGGCTAGCGATCTACGCACAAACTTTTGTGTTCGACAGGCTTCAGTACAGTTATCAATCTAACACGTTCTACAGTTCCACTCACAGACTACATGTCATCCCAAGGCTAGAATAAAAGAGAAGACGTTTTGCCTAAGTCGCTCGCTGTATAATGGACCCGATCCTTATATGAGTATGTGATTACAAAGCGGAGCTTTCCTAACAACGCAGCCGTACCCACAGGCAGTACTTAATTGAGAACAAAGTTGTTGAAGTATCAAAAGCTGTGTAGCACTTGACAGTACTTGACCAATAAAATCTTGTCAAGTGTTAGCAATGAGAAAACACTCGGGTTCAACTTTATTCACCGCACCGTTGACGTTATAGCTTCAATAGGGTTTTTCCTGATCGTCAAATTAAGGTCGGTGGTAGAACAAGAACAACAACAACAACAGCAATAATAATAATAATAATAATAATAACAACAACAACAGCAACAGGGAATATGAGATGAATAGGGCGATTGTATGAACAAAAATAGACAAATTAAATCAAATTCATGTGCATGTACATACATAAACGCATACATATACATAAACTCACACACACACACACACATATATATGCATATGTGTGTGTGTGTAATTAAGTTTATACGTGTGTGCAAATGCTTGTATGTACGTATCTATGTGTGTGTGTGTATATATATATATATATACTCACAAATACACACACATATATTCATATACTCGCACACATATACATACACACACTGATGCGCATGTGCACACACACATATTTACTCACACACTGATGCGCATGTGCACACACACTCACACAAACGCACGCACACATATACACAGGCTCAGAATGTCTCGAGTTGATATAGAGAGAAGTGAAGGCAGCTATTTAAGACATGACTTCCGGTTTCGCTCTTGAACTGCACTGTACCCACGACACTTATGAGATGAGGTCTTCTGTGTGTGTGTACGTGTGTTTTGTGTGTATGTGAGTGAGTGTAAGTGTATGTGTCTTTGTCTGTGAGTCTGTATTTGAATGTGTGTGCATGTCCTTGTGTGTGAGTGTGTATATGCACGTGTGTGTGCATGTATGCACGTGTATTCGCATGTGTGTCTCTCTACGCGCACCTCTGTGTCTTGTGAACTACGTCTTCCATTTTCTAATGTTGCGTTTCATTTATGAAGATCTTTCACACTTTGGTTATTCCAGTTAGTGAACGAGATAAAGCAGCCATTCCTTCTTCCAGACACCCCTACTGTCATAAGTTTATGTTCCACCGTTTTGGATAATTTAGGCATTGATAATCTATGTATAATATCGGATCTTTTAGGTTGCATTACTCTAGCAATCGGAGAGGGGCTCTACTGTGAGAAGAAGCTTGCTATTTGAAAGTGTTTTACAACTTAAAGGTATCTTGTAGCTTGAACTTGCCTTACTGTGTAAAGTAGGCTTATACTGTGAAGGAAGTCATAGATCTTCTATCTTTTTTTAATCTTTTACTTGTTTCAGGCC
>NC_069006.1:18489836-18490390 GCF_001194135.2 Octopus bimaculoides | reverse complement strand
ATATATATATATATATATATACGTAAGTCAAAGAAGGTATGATTTACATTGTACGTTAGTGCAGATAATGTACACGCTTCTTATAATGTAAGACTAGAACGGGAGAGAGAGAGAGGGCGGAATAAAGGCGGGACTAACGGAGGGATAGGTGACGTTGATGACAAGCTACAAAAAAGATATGAGTGTATATATAAGAGTGTATATATATATGCAGATTCTTAAGAGCACAAAATGTACGAAGTTTCCATCAAAAAGTTAAAAAGACAAAAACATTCCCATTCGTCGCCATATATGTAGGAATGTATGTATATGCATTTATGCGTTCCTATGTAAGTATTCATGTAGATATGTATGTATATTTGTATGCGTGTATATGTATGCAAGTAATGTATGTATGTGTGTATGTATGTATGAAAACAAACCTACATGCATATATATATATATATATATATATATATATATATATGTCGGTGTCTCTAAATAAGTGAATATATGTATTAAAGTGTGTACGTATGTATTTATATATATGTATGTATGTATGTACGTATATATAT
>NC_069006.1:18487979-18488897 GCF_001194135.2 Octopus bimaculoides | reverse complement strand
TTATATATATATGTATATATATATATATAGATACATGTATGTGTATATATGTGTGTGTGTATGCATACATATATATATATAATGCATACGTATGTATATAATGTATGTTTGTATAGATACTATATAAACAAAAATATGTACCCATACATAGTTACATGCAGACATACATACATACGCAGACATACATACATACGCAGATACACATTAACGTGCATGTGTATATTTATACACATATGCGTCTGTGTATGTATCTACATACATAGTCATACATACATACATATACATTTATATATATATATATATACATATATATATATTTATATATACACACACACACACATACATATATATATATATATCTATATACACACGCACGCTCAAACACTCACTCTCGCACACAAACACACATTCGCATACATAGACGTATGTAAATCCGAATGACTCATGCTTCCAGTGTGTTGAACGATATGCTGTTTATTTTACTTTATAGCTTGCTTAGCCGCCAGAAATGCTTGTTTTTCTTGTTTCACTTATTTTCTTTCAATCATTCAGTCATCTGCTCTTGGCAGACATTTTGCATTTTACCTCAGATTTCCTTTCGTTACATTTCCTTTTATATAAATTGTATATATTTAATATATTCTGTTTTGTTTATAATATATATTTTCATTTCATTCATGTCGCATTAGTTTATTGACTGTTTTTTTACCGTTGTTTTTTTGTTCTGTATCAAATAGAATTTGTATTTCTGTTCCTTAGCACACACACACACACACACACACACACACACACACACACACACACACACAAGCCCACATATACATCTATATATGCATTACATGTACATATATATATACATATACTTTCATACATACATTTATATGTATATACATAAATGTTTGTATATATATATATATA
>NC_069006.1:18484283-18487169 GCF_001194135.2 Octopus bimaculoides | reverse complement strand
TATATATACACATACATATACATACATATATAAGCACACTGAGTAGAATTACTGCTCAACCCTTGCATTGTTTTGCAGTTTAGCTGCATCCAAGTTTGTGTATATTATAGATAACTATAAGCCATTTGCAATATAAGTAAGCGATCACTGACGAGGCTGCAAAATCGCAACATCTAGATAAGTCAATCTTTCTTGTAGCCACAGAATAAAATACCGTCAGGTTAAACTATATCTAGTTTGTTAAAACGAGGCTAAAGCAGTGTTTTCTATCCTCACCACCGTAAGTTTATTTTACATGCCTCTACCCTAACCCGTATTATATATATCTATGTGTGTGCGCGTGCGTTGTGTGTTGATGCATGGGTATGTGTCTATGTGCACGTGTGTGCATGTATGTATATACCTATGCATATGTATATAGGTGCCTGCATATATACATACACATATAAACATATATAATATATATATAAACACGTGTTTATATATATATACACACATATATATACATACATATGTACAGGTATACACACATATATATGTGTGTATATACGTGTTTGTGTGTATAGAGAGAGAGGGTGAGATAGAGAAAGCGAATTATATATGTATATACATTGAAACTTTCGTGTGTGCGTGCGCATTTGTATGAATGTGTATGCATGTGTATACACTCGCATACACTCACACATACACACACATGTATATGTATATACACATTTGCACACATACATATATATATATATATACACACACATACGCTCGCAGTCGCACACACACACACACACACACACACACACACACCAGCATACATTCACACACATATATATCAAACGAGTGAGAAGGAAATCTTTCTCAATTTCGTCCGTATAAATTCTCCCAGTAACCTTTAGTCAATCTCTTAACATAGATTCAATTACTTGCTTTAATTGATAATATATAGTATTATCTCTCGATAATTGAAAAACTGCATAAACTTGATATTACACAAGAGACATAATCTGAGCTCAGCCAACTTAAATCGTATCCATTACATCGGCGCGGCTTTCACTCAAATAGCAGACGACATCTTACATTAATCAGTATTACTTCATGTGTGAAAGTAAAATGGGTGGTGTTGATGCTGCTACTATTAATGTTGGTGTTAGTACTCGTGTTGGTAGTGGTTGTAATGCTAGTGGTGTTGGTATTGGTAGTGGTGGTGGTGATGTGGTGGTGCTAGTAGTGGTTGTGATTATTATGGTAAAAATAATCGATCGGTTTAGTCTTGCTTTATGAAGTAAAAATCTATTGAAGACTTACTCCCTCCTCCTTCCCCAGAGAAAAAGAGACAGTGTCAGAGAGAGAGAGCGAGAGAGGAAGAAAGAATGAAAGAAAGAATACAGAGAGGAAGGAAAAACACAAGAGTTGGAGGTAAGTTGATGGCGAGAGCTGGGGTTTGGGGCAGACTGGGGAAAGTAAAAGAGAGTCTGGAGAAGAAATAAACTGAAATAAAACAGTGATAAGATTCGGATTTGTAGCTGGCATTAAAATAAACATGTTGGTTGTGATAAAGAACTCGTTGATTGAAACGGTTTTATATTCCTCAACTTAGCTATTTATTTTATTGTATTTGTCTGAAAATTTATTACCATTACAACGGATAGCTTCGGGGCTGCTTTACTCTGTGTGTATGTTCGGTTTGATTTGAGCTTAAAATTTTCTCACCAAGAAGAAGAGAAAGCGCCGGTTTCCAATTCAGAAACAAGACTTTTTATTTAATGAAATCTTTTTCTTTCGTTTTTCTTTTTTTTTGTTGTTGTCTTTTACTTGCTTCAGTCTGCTTCAGATTGTGGCTTTGCTGGAGCACCGCCTTGAAGAATTTTTAGCCAAACGGTTGGATCCAATTATAAATCTATTTATTTATTTATTCATTTATTTATTTATTTACATTGAAGCCTGGTATTTATTCTACTTGACTCTTTTGTCGAACCGCTGTTACAGTGACGGGGGCAAACACACGTGCACATGCGCGCGCACACACACACACACACACACACACACACACACGCATATACGATGGCTTTCTTTCAGCTTCCGTCTGCCAAATCCATTCAGAAGGCTTTGGTCGATCCGGGGCTGTAGCAGGAGACATTTGCCCAATGTTTCACGCGGTGGGACGGAACCCGGAACCATTGAGGTTGGGAATCAGACTTCTTACCACGCAGACACGCCTGCTTCTATAATGTAGACATCGGCTAGTTATTCATGTGCATATGTGCACGGGCTTGTATGCCATTTCATGTGTAGACTTCTACGTTTTTAATTATGAAAATACGCACCTATGTTTACATGACTATGTGTGTGTGTGTGTATGGTTAGTTCACATTACACCGTAAGGGAGCATAGGGCTGGTTTCAAGGTTTATCTGGTGTATATATTCCTTCCAAGGTGAGACACTGATCTGTCACAGGGTTCCTCATTTTTACCAGCTGAGTGGACTGGAGCAACTTGAAACGAAGTGTTTTGCACAAGAACACAACGCGTCGCCCGGTCCAGGAATCGAAACCACAATCTCACGATCAGGACATCAACACCCTAACCACTGAGCCCTGTGTGTGTGCGTATATAATATGCATACACACACGAGGGTCTGCTGGAAAGTTCCTGGTTTTGAGTAAAAGAAAATGCAAGAGGATGAATTAATGACGATTTTATTCAATGTATTTTCCGCTAAGATTCACACACCTATTGCAGTGATCCTTCAGTTTTTCTAAGCTCTGTAAAAGAACTCGGAAGGTTGAGTCTTCAACCAGGCCTTTCGCAATCCCTTAAAGCCAGGAACTTTTCAGCACCTCCTCAAATACATACGTACATACATATATATATATATATATATATATATATATATAT
>NC_069006.1:18480724-18482603 GCF_001194135.2 Octopus bimaculoides | reverse complement strand
ATATATATATATATATATAGAGAGAGAGAGAGAGTGAGAAAGAAATTAAGGAAATATATGTAAACATTGCTCTCAAATTGTGGTACAATGCCAGCAATTTCGTAGTTAAATGGTACTTAGTTTAACCACCTCGCAATGACGAAAGGCAAAGTCGACCTCGACGGAATTTGAATTCAGAACGTAAAGACAGACGAAATACCGTTAAGCATTTTGTACGGCATGCTAACGATTCTGCCAGCTCGCCGCCTAAGACTGATATTTTTTATTGAAATCACGTGTTAAGGTAGCGAGATGGCAGAGTCGTTAGCACGCCGGACAAATTCCGCAGCATTCCGTCCGTCTTTGCGTTTTGAGTTAAAATTCCGCCGAGGTCAGCTTTGCCTTTTATCCTTTCGAGGTTGAGATAAAGTAACAACCAGCTGAGCACTAGGGTCAATTTAATCGACTTATCCCCATCCCTGAAATTTGCTGGCCTTGTTCTAAAATTTCAAAACCAGTATTGAAATCACGTGCGGTATTTACGAAGAGAAGCAAGTAACTTTTATTTATTTTTCCAATCAAACACACGCGCGCGCCATCAAAGACTAATCAATCCAGGTAGTTCACCTTATGTTTATTAGAAAGCAGGCAGTAAATACGACGGGAACAGATATCTTTTCTTTTATTCTTTATTCTTTTACTTGAAGGATCATTAGTCGAACAAATCGACATCCAGGACTTTTTTTAAAGCCTAGTACTTATTCTCTCGGTCCCTTTTGCCGGACCGCTAATCTATGGGTATTCAAGTGCTGTTAGATCATGTGAATTCAATAAAGCCATCCATACAGTTCACAATGGAAAAAGAAAAAAAAGACAATCAGCTAGCATTCCTGGACGTATTAATAACACGCACCAAATATGGATTCAGGACATCCGTATACCGCAAGCCGACCTTCACTGGACGATACCTCAACTTCAACTCCCACCATCCATACAGTGTAAAGAGAGGGATTGCTCAGTGCCTAAGACATCGAGCAATGAATATAAGTAGCGATCGTGATGCCCACCACGAAGAAATGATCAAGCTCAGCAACAACTACCCCAAAATCATACTCTCCACTCCAATTTTGAAGAAAAGAGAGGATGAAACCGATAAACGGTCCACAGTCTGTCTACCCTATGTGAAAGGCCTCTCCGAAAAGATACAAAAGATATGCGGCCCATATGACATCAGGACAGTATTCAAAAGTAATACAACACTTCGCAAATATCTCCTTCGAGTAAAACCACCAATAGAAGAGAATGTGACCAAGAACTACGTGTACTCGATCCCATGCAGCTGTGGTAGGTTATACAAAGGCGAAACATGTCGCCCCCTCAAAATAAGATAGAGGAACATCGCAAAGCTGTGACACGGAAAGATATTGATAAATCGGGTATAGCTGATCACGTATGGAAAAATGGAGACCACCACCCCTTGTGGGATGAAGTTAGAATAATAGACAGAGAACACCACTGGAAAATACGAAAACTAAAAGAAGCAGCACATATGCTAGGACACAACAACCTCCTAAGCAGACCGAGTGCGGATATGAACAGCATATGGGAACCGGTATTAAGGAAGGATAGGAGAATATTAGATTTATAAGCGCTAAAATTCACTCCATAATTGCCCACGTAGTGGTTAAGAGAGCGGGCTACTAACCCCACTATTCCGAGTTCGATTCCAGGCAGTAACCTCAATAATAATAATAATAATAACATCAAAAAATACCTTTACTTTTAGAAATTTCCCTAAGACACCTGTTGAAGGGTGGAGTATATCAGCCGAAACGTTGTGTTAACAACAAACAAGATGAGGGTAAATATCCGTCAATTATAAATAATGTATATTATATAT
>NC_069006.1:18477105-18480506 GCF_001194135.2 Octopus bimaculoides | reverse complement strand
AGAACGAAAGAGACAGCGTGTTTGAGGATAAGTTTTTAAATAAATTTACGTACGATTGTTTAATAAACAAGCATTTAGTCTCACTACGTAAATATCCTCCAGGTTAAACCTTATTTCTTCTTATCCCTTGCTTTCTCTCTTCCCCCCCTCTCTCTCTCTCTCTTTCCTTCCCTCTTTTTCTTTCTCACTCTGTCTTCTCTCTCGTTGTCTCTATCCGCTCACTCAGAAGTGGTGGACAACTCGACTAGTTTCGCCGGTCACTTTCGCCCTCTTCCTCTACACACTAAATAACTGATCCCTTAATTATTTTATCTCCTCATTTTTGAAATTCCTTTCCGCTTCCTCTACCTCATTAATAATCCCTCTTCCCCTTCCTCCTCTTCCTCTGCTTATTCTTCTCTTTTTTTCTTCCTCCTCCCCTCTTCCTCCTCACTCTCTTCCTTCTCACTCTTTTCCTCATCACCCCTTCCTCATCACCCTCTTTCTCGCTCTCTTCCTCCTCCCCTCTTCCTTCTATCCTTCCTCGCCCTCTCCTTCCTCTCGCCTTCCTTCTCTACCTCTTTCTCTTCCTCCCCCACCTCTAATTCGGTAAGAAACTACTACTTTTAGAAGAACAGGATCAGTCGGGTCAGGTGCCCACTTTGACACCTTTGCGACAACTCCAGGATAGTTGCAGCTCTCCAGCCCTGTAAGCCAATGCACCAAAGAGAAGGCCACTCCCAGAAAAAAAAAACTAGTTTGCCATATTAGCCTGCTGAGCATTGTGGTCAAACGTGCATGTCTATAAAGAATGGGACAGGCAGCAAGAAAAGCCTTGTAGCGTCAAGGATCAGTTTACATAACCTCTTGAGGATGTGCCGCTCTTTCTCGTGGTCTCTGGAATCGAAGAAACTGCCATCATATATGTGGCTATTGTTGTTGGCACTCCGTCGCTTACGACGTCGAGGGTTCCAGTTGATCCGATCAACGGAACAGCCTGTTCGTGAAATTAACGTGCAAGTGGCTGAGCACTCCACAGACACGTGTACTCTTAACGTAGTTCTCGGGGATATTCAGCGTGACACAGTATGACAAGGCTGACCCTTTGAATTACAGGCACAACAGAAACAGGAAGAAAGAGAAAGTTGTGGTAGAAGAGTACAGCAGGGTTCGCCACCATCCCCTGCCGGAGCCTCATGGAGCTTTAGGTGTTTTCGCTCAATGAACACTCACAACACCCGGTCTGGGAATCGAAACCGCGATCCTCCGACCGCGAGTCTCCTACCCTAACCACTGGGCCATTGCACCTCCACTTATGTGGCTATAGCCCAAGCCATACACTCTTCATATATTCTCTCTAACGTGACACATCTGACCAACCATAGACTTACTTAGCCATTTACACTGTTGTTTGTGTTGTTGCTACGTTGATTTTAATGTCCATTTTGTTTCGCTTTAGCTTGGCTTATTTTCTTTTCTTACGCATGTGCGTGCATATATGTGTCTGTGAATGTTTCCACGCATATGAATGTATGTGTATGTGTTCATGTATATTTGTGTTTGTGTATGTGAGGTTCGATTTTGGCTTTCGCTTTTTCCTTCTATTTTCCAATTCATATCAATACCTCTTATTCTATGTTCCTCCACTTCTACTTTTTTCACCTCTGTGTGCGCGCGTATCTTTGAGTATATGCGTGTGCGTGTATATGTATAAAAGCATGTATTCGTGTATGTGCATGCATTTACATGTGTGTGTGTGTTTTTATGCGTATGTATGTTATTCATGTATGCACATACATACACGCCTACATACACATATATGCTCACATGTATGCATATACACTCATACATACGCGCATACATATACACACATACATTCATAAATAAATACACACATGCACCGATGCACAGAGATACATACACACATATATGTACATATGTGTGTTTATGTGTATGTATGTATATACATAAACACATCCTAACATCCAAGCATTTGCACACATATATATGCACATGATACCCATTTGCATATTTATGTATATACAGATGCATTCATATATATCCATATATACACACACATGCATGCATGTGTATGTGTGTGTTGGGGGCCATACTCACACACAGATATTCACACGTCTACAGTACCCAGCGCAAAATCCATTCAGGCTGTTGATGAAATATTCAGAGACACGACTCAGTTAATACTATTCAATAGTCCTTTAACGTCCATTAACTTTGAAAGGTCGAACAAATTGGGATCAATCTAAAACCACCATCTTGTGGAATCTAGTATGGTGCTGCCGCCGCTGCTTTTCTCTCTCTCTCTCTCTCTCTCTCTCTCTCTCTCTCTCTCTCTCTCTCTCTCTCTCTCTCTCTCTCTCTCTCTCTCTCTCTCTCTCTCTCTCTCTCTCTCTCTTTGTTTTTGTGTGTGTGTGTGTGTGTATGATTGAATATGTGTATGTACATCTGTGTTTATATGTGTGTGAGCAGCTACTGAAACGAGGCTTTGTACTATTAGTCATTGCTTTTCTCACTTTGCAGCCACCATTATTTATATATATATAAACTGCTCCAGTAATGGGGCCCTAGTATAAGAGTTCCAGGGTTTTAAGGAGTTTGGAAATACCTGTTTTCCACAATTGGTTCCAGCTCTGCTCTCATCCGGAGTAGCAGCACCTGTTAGGGTCCAACTGTAGGTAAACCTGCATGTAAACCTCTTTATAGTTCTTGCTACAACTTTCTCCTAGAAGGTAAAATCGTCTAAAAAAAATTGAAGTTCAGTTGGTTGCTGGTCTCTTCAGTCTCTGTTGTGCCACTGGTTTTGTCGCTCAATGTGCTGGAAAATGGTGTCCAGTGTTGTACGAAACTTTACCCATTGACAACAAATCCATGCTCAACAACTTCTCAGACTCTTGGAGCGTTTTCATGAACTGAGTTCAGGAAGTGGCCTTACTCGGTCAGGAGCGGACTGCCACCATATACACACATACACACACACATACACATATATACACGCGCGCGCGCACATACAAACACACACAAGCATTTATGCATGTCTCTATTACCAATTATATATATTTTTTCACATATCTACAAGATTGTGTGGCTTTGTGTGTGTGTGTGTGTGTGTGTGTGTGTGTGTGTTTGAGAATATAATGTAAAACAGCATAGACATATAGTTTGCATTATTTCACAGAGAGAGAGAGAGAGAAGGCGAAAAAGAATGAAGGCGAATATATATAAATGTAAAACGTGTTATTCAGATTTGTACTTGAGTTTATTCTCATAATACACATATACGTACAAGCATACATATATGTATGTATGTGTGTGTGTGTGTGAGAGAGAGAAAGAGAGTGAGAGAAACTACCCCACGAACACATTTATATACATATTTGTACATACGCGCACGCGTGTATATA
>NC_069006.1:18473907-18476996 GCF_001194135.2 Octopus bimaculoides | reverse complement strand
ATATATATATATATACGTACAAACGAAGCATATTCATTGTGAATTAGAATGTAAATATGCTGTAAGTGAATTAACTTCCAGTGTGTATACATTCAGACAGGAGTAAAACATTACATTAAGCTGCACTGCAGTTAAAAGATAAACAAGAAAACAAACAAATAAGCAATCAAAAAAAGATTAAGTATTGAAAAACAAAATAACAAACAAAAAGTAGAAACTGCCATTTCTGCCAGGAATTCAATTATAGACATTAATCTATCGCAGGAAGAGAACATTCGCCATTTTGTGCGATGTTCGTAATATGTCATCTGGCAGCCATTACAAAACGGTGTTTGTGTGGCAGGTTTTGGTAGTTTTTTGATCAGGCGGCCATTTCTAACGCTATCGTTTGCTGGAGAATAACGTATTACTTACTAGTAAGAGAGAGAGAGAGAGAGAAAGATGAAGAGAGAGACAGACAAACAGAAAGAGAGACAAACAGGGAAAAATTGTGCGTTGAGTGTCTGTGTATATGTGTATATGCTTATGTATATATATATATATATATATATATGTAATACACACACACACACACATATATACTTATGTATATGCATACATACATATCTGCATTTATATACATACATACATAGATACATACATACGTATATACAAACATACATACATATAAGTGCGTGTGTGCGTATATATACATGTATACATGTGTGTATGTAGATGCATGAACATATATATATATAAAGGGAAAGAGCTAGATGTAAGGGAGCTAGCGATAAGGAGAGAGAGGGGTAGAGATAGGAAGAGATGAAGGAAAGGGAAAGATATGAAGAGGAGAGTGAATGAAAGGGTAAATAGAGAGTTTTATATGAGAGAGATAACTAGAAAGTTGAGAGATGAGGAAAAAGTGTATGCATGCACATTTGTGCTTGTGTATAAATGTGTGCGTGTGTGTGTGTATGTGGCTGTGAGAGAGAGAGAGAGAGAGATAAGGGTCAATGATGGAAGGGAAACTGAGTCAAATGGAGAGAGAGAGAGATGAGGGGTGAAGGACAGAGAAATGCAATGAAAGGGAATAACAGTATTGGAATCTCAACCACATGAATAGACCATGATGTTTTCTATTCGCTCTGCTTTTCGTCCAAACAGCAGCAACAACATCTATAAGAATATCAGTAACAACAATCACAGCAACAACAACAACAGCTACTACTACTACTACTACTACTACTACAGGCAGAAACAGAAAACGATGAAGTGCATCAGTTAAACAGAGGAATGAGGAATAAGAAACATACATATACACAGACACGTGTTTAGAAAACTTTCAAAATAAAAATTATTAATTATATTTGTTTTAAGAATTCTATTAGAAACGCTGATAAGCAAAGCTCTGGTGGAAAAGAGATTTGGGGTTTTTTCGTAGCCTACCACATGTATTTGAAATACTGCAGACAGCAAAAACGTTTACACAAAATTCTCTTCCATCTTGTCAGTGTTAATATGTTACTTTAAAAACACTTAACTACAAATTAAAGATTTTTTTTCAAATACTGTAACCGTATCAAGAAATTATTTTAAACTTTAAGTGCGTGTATGTATATGTGTGTGCGTGAGTGTGTGTGTATGTCGTGTAGCTGTGTATGTCTATATGGATGTATGTAGTGATATAAAAATAAACTTTTATAAGAACACAATAGGGAGAACAATGTTTGACATTATGGTATTAGTTTAACACTTCAATGGAGAGACAGAGAGAATGTATGTGTGTCTAAACGTTTCGGACGTTGGTCTTTCATCAGAATAAAAAATGAGAAGCATAGATGTAAAAAGAAAAAAACAGAAGTAATCAGCGTGCAAAGATGGTGCAAGGACAGTGGAGAAAGGAGAAGAATAAATAAAAATGTGCGAATGGAAGTTTCACGGGAAAGTTAAGAATGGATGGAAGAATATATGTGAAGATGCTTGAATCAGAGTGAATCTATACTTGGAACCGAAGCATAAAGAGGGAGTGATGTCTATAAGTGCGGTGTATGTGTATAGAGACGTGTATGGAAGTACAGTGGCATTGGTTGATTGTTGTAATAGCTATTGTTGTTGTTGTTGTTGTTGGATGAAAAGCTGAGTGAATAGGAAACGAGTTCTATTCATATAGGTAAGATTCTTATGTTGCCAGCTGGGTTTTGAAGTATACGAGACTTATAACGATTTTGACAGCTCGCCGCCTTAAAGTATTACAGAAATATTAGTTTCAAATTTTGGCACAAGGCCAGCAATTTCGGAGAATGGGCTAAATCGATTACATCGATCCCAGTGTTCAACTGGTACTTATTTTATCGACCCCAAAAAGGGATGAAAGGCAAAGTCGACCTCGGCGTTGAACTCAGAACATGAAAATGGACGAAATGCGGCTAAGTATTTTGCCCAGCGTGCTAACCATTCTGCCAGCTCACCATCTTGGAAATATTACAGCCATATTGTCACAAGATTATAGAATGTATAACATGCAAATTATGGCGGATAAGTGGTATGAATTAAAGAAAATAAAAGATGTAATAATAGATGTAATTATGCATGTAGATGATGAATAAAATTAAACAGTTAAATAATTTACTTGTCTAAATTAGATTTATTTTCTTTACTTCATATCACCCCAAATCCTCCGCTTTACTATCCATAAAACACACTGCAATATACCACAATACAGAAGCTGCATATTAAATTTATTAATACTACTTTACTAATAAATTACACTCTCATCTCCCACCGCATCTCAAATCTAATTTCCACTGACGACGATGTTCAGTCACATTTATTTATATATCTAGATCATTTGCTGATAACTCAATTACGTCAACAATTCTTATAGACAAACATCTTTCCCTTCGCGTTCCACATCTAATCTTAACCTAAGGATTGCTTCACTATTACAGAACACACGATCATAATTGAGATCACACTTACTCTTCTAAGAGATTTATATCTTCTCTTTCATAAACACATATTCGTCAAAGCCACACACTTCATTCGAATTTGCCTTTTATATCATAGTACAGTACACTTCCTTCTTACATATTATACATATATATGCATAT
>NC_069006.1:18471796-18473668 GCF_001194135.2 Octopus bimaculoides | reverse complement strand
ATATATATATATATATATATATATATATATATATATATACATATATACGACGGGCTTCTTTCAGTTTCCGTCTACCAAATCCACTCACACGGCTTTGGTCGGCCCGAGGCTATATATATATACATATATTACGTCTAATGACGTAATGTAATAGATTTGTGCAATAAGTGCTCAAGTTGGTTCCCACTGAACCGCGACTAAAATAAAATTGGTGTTGTAGCAACCTTGCAATAAATGGTTAAAAGTGGTTCCTCATTTAACGTGTAGATATATATTTGAAAGAATGGACAAGCAAAGCAAGTGGTATCACTTTAGAGCATGTAATTTATAATTCAAACATAACTGCAAAGTTATTAGAGTAAATAAGGGACTAATAAGTTATGCATAAAGTTTCATACGGCTGTTTCCTGAATAGCTGTGCATATGGTCCATGTGTCATTGAGTAAAGATTTCCATATACAATCCAACTATGCCGTCGTCAGAGAGGAAGCATTAAGGAATATCCTTAATAGAGGATATTAATAGTTATCAGTTCGATCCTCGAGGAATTAAGGAATATCTTTCTCGGGCCATGCCTGGTTCATAAGGGCCGGTTGGACGCCGGTCCGTTGCATGTGAGCTGCTAAATGCAGGAAGATAGAGTGAGAGAAAGATGTGGCGAAAGAGTCAGCAGAAATTCGCCATTGCCTTCTGCCGGAGCCGCGTAGAGCTTAGGTGTTTCGCTCATACACACACACACACATCACCCGGTCTGAGATTCGAACCTGCGATCTCTCGACCGCGAGTCCGCTGCTCTAACCACTAGGCCATGTGCTTACAAGGAATATCTTTAGTAAAGGATATTAATAGTTACCAGTTGCATTGTAGAAGAGAGCGTCTTAGCTATGGAACGATAACAAAGACACAACCGAAATACATGACGTCATAGTTTCAAATTTTGGCCCAGGGCGAGTAATTTGAGCGGAGAGGGCAAACTGATTACACTAGCCCCAATATTTAACGAGTACTTTATTTTATCGACCGCGAAAGGGTAAAAGGCAAAGTTAAGCGAGACAGGATTTGAACTCAGAGTGTAAAAAGGAAAGAAATAAAAAAAATGTTTCATACTTGAGATAATGAAGCACGTTCATGTGTTATGCTTTATACAAACTTCACTATGGAATGATAATTGAAATACTTAACTTGCAAAAACAATGTTATGGAGAAGATCTTTGGATTTATGCATCAATAGAAAAATAGGAACATTTATGAATCGTAGAATTAATTGCTACTACTACTACTACATATTTTTTTCTTTTTCCTTTTCTTCTCCCTCTACTACTACTCCCTCAAATACTACCAACTCTACTATTACTACTACTAGTACTTCTACTATTACCACTTCTACTACTACTACTACTACTACTACTACTACTACTACTACTTATTCTTATTCTTCCTCCACTATTTCTTCTCTTCATTCTTTTCCCTCCACCCTTCTCTTCCAACGCCTCTCTTTTCCTCCCTCCACCCTTCTCTTCCAACGCCTCTCTTTTCCTCCCTCCTACTACTCCTGTCCATCCTCATGTCCTTCCTCTTGCTTCCCCTCCTTCTCAGTCTCCTTTGTTTTCTTCTCCAATTGCTCCTCCTCTCCCACCACTCCTGCGATACTCCGCCACCACCTCCACCTCGCTCCCTCAATTCCCCAGTACTCTCTCAACTTAATATCAATGCTGTAACTGTAATCCATCGGATTAAGGTTTCATATTTCTGGATTAACAACTTGTAAGAATCCTGAAGATTATTTGATAACAACGAAATCTTTATGGATTAGTTATTGCTAAGTTCTAAGTATTAATGTATCTGTAGTTATTGCACTTACCCCCCCCCCCC
>NC_069006.1:18461754-18462580 GCF_001194135.2 Octopus bimaculoides | reverse complement strand
ATATATATATATATATATATATATATACATAGTTATACATAGTTATAAACATACAATGCACTCGGATGAAGTCATACGTACGCAAAAATATAAAAATAGATACATAATACATACATACATACATGCTTACATACATACATGTATGCATGCATGCATACATGTGCGCTCATGTGTATTTGTGGATCTGTGCATATGTATGGATTCATGTATGTACGTACGATATTTGCTTCACATGAAAATCAGGTCAGATTGCGAAGATAAGTCAAAATAAATATGTTTACAAGCCTTAATTTATGTATATACTCTGTTTATATAGCGATTACAATTTTCTTATTATCATTACACGCCCCAATTATATCTTAATTATATTCTCCGTTGAGCATTTGCCTTCGTTTTATAGATAAGATGCAGAGTGCATATTGATAACTATCCACACCGTGCACCATGCATATGGCGATTTATTATCGTCTGGTAGATATCGTCGGCACGTATCAGCAAACAATTTGTTTGCTGAAATTATAAACAAGGCCTTTCGATTTGTTATTAGATTCATTAGTTTGAGGTAGGTTTTGTCTGAGAAGCTCAGTAATGTCGAAACCAAGGTTTTCCCAGAGTCCCTTGCACTTATGAATCGATTGTCTTATCAACACTCATTCGTCGTGAAGGTGAAGTCGTTTTCCTCTGACAAAACACAACAACGATTAGCATCTTCGTGTCCGAATCTGCCGCAATGTGTTAAGATTAAATATGTAAAGCTTCGTTATCTTCACCATTTCAATCAGACACGTTTTTTTTTTTATCATCTTTTTTTTTTTTTTTTTTTTTT
>NC_069006.1:18456688-18458558 GCF_001194135.2 Octopus bimaculoides | reverse complement strand
GAATGGCCACAGCCATGCTTCTAATTACCCACCCACCCTCCGGAGTGCCTCATCCATGCTTCTAATTGCCTCTTCCATGCTTCTAATTCCCTCATCAATGCTTTGAATTGCCTCTCACATGCTTCTAATTTCGTCAGCCATACATCCAATTGCCTCATCCATGCTTCTAATTGCTTCCTCCCTGCTTTTAATTGCCTCAGTCATGCTTCTAATTGCCTCTTCCATGCTTCTAATTGCCTCTTCCATGCTTCTAATTGCCTCATCCATGCTTCTAATTGCATCTTCCATGCTTCTAATTGCCTCTTCCATGCTTCTAATTGCCTCATCCATGCTTCTAATTGCATCTTCCATGCTTCTAATTGCCACAGCCATGCTTCTAAAAGCCTCTTCAATGCTTCAATTGCCTCATCTATGCTTCTAATTGTCTCATCCATGCTTGTAATTGCCTCAGCTGTGCTTCTAATTGCCTCATCCCGGCTTCTAATTGCCTCATCCATGTTTCTAATTGCCTCAGCAATGATTCGAAATGCCTCAGCCATGCATCGCTTTGCCTCAAACCTGCATCTAATTGCCACTTACCTGCTTCTATTTGCCTCATTCATGCTTTTAATTGCTTCTTTCAAGCTTTTAATTGCTTCTTCCATACTTCTAATTGCCTCATCCATGATTCTAATTGCCTCTTCCATGCTTCTAATTGCGTCAGCAATTATTCTAATTGCCCCATCCATGCTTCTAATTGTTCCAGCAATGCTTCTAATTGCCTCTTCCGTGCTTCTAATTGCTCCAGCAATGCTTCTAATTGCCTCGTCCATGCTTCTAATTGTCTCATCCATGCTTCTAATTGCCTCATCCATTCTTTGAATGGCCACAGCCATGCTTTCAATTGACTCATCCATGCCTCTAATTGCTTCAGCGTGCTTCTAATTGCCTCTTCCATGCTTCTAATTGCCTCATCCATGCTTCTAATTGCCTCATCCATGCTTCTAATTGCCACTTCCATGCTTCTAATTGCCTCATCCATGATTCTAATTGCCTCATCCATTCTTTGAATAACCTCAGCCATGCTTCTAATTGCCTCATCCAGTCTTCTAATAACCTCTTCCATGCCTCTAATTCCCTCATCAATGCTTTGAATTGCCTCTCCCATGCTTCTAATTACGTCAGCCATACTTCCAATTGCCTCATTCATGCTTCTAATTGCTTCCTCCCTGCTTTTAATTGCCTCAGTCATGATTCTCATTGCCTCTTCCATGCTTCTAATTGCCACAGCCATGCTTCTAATTGCTTCTTCCATGCTTCTAATTGCCTCAGCAATGATTCGAAATGCCTCAGCCATGCATCGCGTTGCCTCAAACCTGCTTCTAATTGCCACTTACCTGCTTCTATTTGCCTCATCCATGCTTTTAATTGCTTCTTCCATACTTCTAATTGCCTCATCCATGATTCTAATAGCCTCATCCATTCTTTGAATGACCTCAGCTGTGCTTCTAATTGCCTCTTACATGCTTCTAATTGTCTCATCCATGCTTCAGTTGTCTCGTCTATGCTTCTAATTGTCTCATCCATGCTTCTAATTGCCTCATCCCGGCTTCTAATTGCCTCAACCATGTTTCTAATTGCCTCACCAATGATTCGAAATGCCTCAGCCATGCATCGCGTTGCCTCAAACCTGCTTCTAATTGCCACTTACCTGCTTCTATTTGCCTCATCCATGCTTTTAATTGCTTCTTCCATACTTCTAATTGCCTCATCCATGATTCTAATTGCCTCATCCATTCTTTGAATGACCTCAGCTATGCTTCTAATTGCCTCATCCAGTCTTCTAATTGTCTCATCCATGCTTCTAATTGCCTCATCCATTCTTTGAATG
>NC_069006.1:18455073-18456232 GCF_001194135.2 Octopus bimaculoides | reverse complement strand
CAATGATTCGAAATGCCTCAGCCATGCATCGCGTTGCCTCAAACCTGCTTCTAATTGCCACTTACCTGCTTCTATTTGCCTCATCCATGCTTTTAATTGCTTCTTCCATACTTCTAATTGCCTCATCCATGATTCTAATTGCCTCATCCAGTCTTCTAATAACCTCTTCCATGCTTCTAATTCCCTCATCAATGCTTTGAATTGCCTCTCCCATGCTTCTAATTACGTCAGCCATACTTCCAATTGCCTCATCCATGCTTCTAATTGCTTCCTCCCTGCTTTTAATTGCCTCAGTCATGCTTCTAATTGCCTCTTACATGCTTCTAATTGCCTCATCCATGCTTCTAATTGCATCTTCCATGCTTCTAATTGCCTCTTGCATGCATGATTCTCATTGCCTCATCCATGCTTCTAATTGCGTCAGCAATTATTCTAATTGCCTCATCCATGCTTCTAATTGCTCCAGCAATGCTTCTAATTGCCTCTTCCATGCTTCTAATTGCTCCAGCAATGCTTCTAATTGCCTCTTCCATGCTTCTAATTGCTTCCTCCCTGCTTTTAATTGCCTCAGTCATGCTTCTAATTGCCTCATCCAAACTTCTAGTTACCTCTTCCATGCTTCTACTTACATCATCCGTGTTTCTAATTGCCTCAACAGTGCTTCTAATTCTCTCATCCATGCCTTTAATAGCCTCGTCCATGACACTAATTGCTTCAGCGTGCGTCTAATTGCCTCTTCCATGCCCCTAATTACTTCATCCATGCTTCTAATTGCCTCTCCCATGCTTCTAAACGTCTCATCCATGCTTCTAATTGCCTCGTCCATTCTTTGAATGGCCACAGCCATGCTTCTATTTTTCCTCATCTATGCTCCTAATTGCCTCTCCCATGCTTCAAATTGCCTCTTCCATGCTTTCAATAGCCTCATCCATTCTTCTAATTCCAGCATCCATGCTTCTAATTACCTCTTCCACGCTTCTACTTGCCTCAACCATGTTTCTAATTGCTTCCACTAGGCTATTAGTTGCCTCATCCATGCTTCTAATTGCCTCATCCATTCTTTGAATGGCCACAACCATGCTTTCAATTGACTCATCCATGCCTCTAATTGCTTCAGCGTGCTTCTAATTGCCTCTTCCATGCTTCTAATTGCCTCATT
>NC_069006.1:18453699-18454012 GCF_001194135.2 Octopus bimaculoides | reverse complement strand
AATGACCTCAGCCATGCTTCTAATTGCTTCATCCAGTCTTCCAATTGTCTCATCCATGCTTCTAATTGCCTCATCCATTCTTTGAATGGCCACAACCATGCTTTCAATTGACTCATCCATGCCTCTAATTGCTTCAGCGTGCTTCTAATTGCCTCTTCCATGCTTCTAATTGCCTCATTCATGCTTCTAATTGCCTCTTCCATGCTTCAAATTGCCTCACCCAAGCTTTGAGTAGCCTCAGCCGTGCTTCTAATTGCCTCTCCCATGCTTCTAATTACGTCAGCCATACTTCTAATTGCCTCATCCATGCTTC
>NC_069006.1:18452819-18453689 GCF_001194135.2 Octopus bimaculoides | reverse complement strand
TGCCTCTCCCATGCTTCTAATTACGTCAGCCATACTTCTAATTGCCTCATCCATGCTTCTAATTGCCTCTTCCATGCTTCTAATTGCCTCATCCATGCTTCTAATTGCCACTTCCATGCTTCTAATTGCCATAGCCATGCTTCTAAAAGCCTCTTCTGTGCTTCAATTGCCTCATCTATGCTTCTAATTGTCTCATCCATGCTTTTAATTGCTTCTTTCAAGCTTTTAATTGCTTCTTCCATACTTCTAATTGCCTCATCCATGATTCTAATTGCTTCATCCATTCTTTGAATGACCTCAGCCATGCTTTCAATTGACTCATCCAGGCCTCTAATTGCTTCAGCGTGCTTCTAACTGACTCTTCCATGCTTCTAATTGCCTCATGCATGCTTCTAATTGCCACTTCCATGCTTCTAATTGCCTCACCCATGCTTCTAATTGCATCATCCAGTTTTCCAATAACCTCTTCCATGCTTCTAATTCCCTCTTCCATGCTTCTAATTGCTCCAGCAATTATTCTAATTGCTTCATCCATACTTCTAATTGCCTCTTCCATGCTTCAAATTGCCTCACCCAAGCTTTGAGTAGCCTCAGCCGTGCTTCTAATTGCCTCTCCCATGCTTCTAATTACGTCAGCCATACTTCCAATTGCCTCTTACATGCTTCTAATTGCCTCATCCATGCTTCTAATTGCATCTTCCATGCTTCTAATTGCCTCGTGCATGCATGATTCTCATTGCCTCATCCATGCTTCTAATTGCCACAGCCATGCTTCTAAAAATCTCTCCTATGCTTCAATTGCCTCATCTATGCTTCTAATTGTCTCATCCATGCTTGTAATTGCCTCAGCTGTGCTTCTAATTGCCTCAT
>NC_069006.1:18450097-18452577 GCF_001194135.2 Octopus bimaculoides | reverse complement strand
CCTGCTTCTGTTTGCCTCATCCATGCTTTTAATTGCCTCATCCATGATTTTAATTGCTTCATCCATGCTTCTAATTGCCTCATCCATGATTTAAATTGCCTCTTCCATGCTTCAAATTGCCTCACCCAAGCTTTGAGTAGCCTCAGCCGTGCTTTTCATTGCCTCAATCCATGCTTCTAATTGCTCCAGCAATGCTTCTAATTGCCTCTTTCGTGCTTCTAATTGTCTCATCCATGCTTCTAATTGCCTCTCCCATGCTTCTAATTGTCTCATCCATGCTTCTAATTGCCTCATCCATGCTTCTAATTGCCTTTCCCATGCTTCTAATTACGTCAGCCATGCTTCTAATTGCCTCATCTATGCTTCTAATTGCCTCGTAATTGCTTCTAATCGCCTTAGTCATGGTTCTAATTTCCTCTTCCATGCTTCAAATTGCCTCATCCATTCTTCTAATTGCATGTTCCATGCTTCTCAGTGCCTCATCCATGGTTTTAATAGCCTCAGCCATGCTTCTAATTGCTTCGGATTGCCTCATGCATGCTTCTAATTGCCTCTTCCATGCTCCTAATTGCCTCAGCCATTCAATAAATAGCTTCAGCCATGCATTGAATTGCCTCATCCATTCTTCTAATCGTCTCATCCATGCTTCTAATGGGCTCTCCCATGCTTCTAATTGCCTCTTCCATGCTTCAAATTGCCTCTTCCATACTTCAAATTGCCTCTTCCATGCTTCTAATTGCCTCATCCATTCTTCTAATTGCTGCATCCATGCTTCTAATTGTGTTTTCCATGCTTCTAATTGCCTATTCCATGCATTTAATTGCCTCATCCGTGTTTTAATTGCCTCTTCCATGCTTCTAATTGCTTCTTCCATGCTTCTAATTGCCTCATCTATGCTTCTGATAGACTTATCCATGCTTTTAGTAGCATCAGCCATGCTTCTAATTGCCTCATCTTCATCTAATTGCCTTGTCTGTGCTTCTAGTTGCCCCAGCCATACTTCTAATTGCCTTATCCAAACTTCTAGTTACCTCTTCCATGCTTCTACTTACATCATCCGTGTTTCTAATTGCCTCAACAGTGCTTCTAATTGTCTCATCCATGCCTTTAATAGCCTCGTCCATGCCACTAATTGTTTCAGCGTGCGTCTAATTGCCTCTTCCATGCTTCAAATTGCCTATTCCATGCTTTCAATAGCCTCATCCATTCTTCTAATTCCAGCATCCATGCTTCTAATTACCTCTTCCACGCTTCTACTTGCCTCAACCATGTTTCTAATTGCTTCCTCTAGGCTATTAGTTGCCTCATCCATGCTTCTAATTGCCTCATCCATGGTTTTAATAGCCTCATCTAATTGGCTCTCCCATGCTTCTAATTACGTCAGCCATGCTTGTAATTGCCTCGTCTCTGCTTCTAATTGCCTTTTCCATGCTTCTAATTGCCTCATCCATGTTTTAATTGCCTCTTCCATGCTTCCACTTGCTTCTTCCATGCTTCTAATTGCCTCATCTATGCTTTTAATCTTCCATACTTCTGATAGACTTATCCATGCTTTTAGTAGCATCAGCCATGCTTCTAATTGCGTTATCTTCATCCAGTTGCCTCGTCTGTGCTTCTAATTGCCCCAGCCATACTTCGAATTGCCTCATCCATGCTTCTAATTGCCTCATCCGTGCTTCTAATTGCCTCATCCAGATTTCTAATTGCCTCTTCCATGCTTCTAATTCCCTCATCAATGCTTTGAATTGCCTCTCCCATGCTTCTAATTCCCTCATCGATGCTTTGACTACCCTTATCAGACGGGTAGTCATGATGGGTATATTGGGCTTCGTACATTTGTACCCTAGTGTCCCTTTGATGGCATGCACTGCTCTCTCACTCAATAATACTAACAATAACAGAAAGAACAGCAATTGCTACTACTACTATTATTAAACTAATGCTGTTAGAACAAACAACATCACTTTCAACAAATAGCATGTGCATGTGTGCGCGCGCGCGAGTGTGTGTGTTTGTGGGTGTGACGATTAGCGTTCCTATAAATATGAACCTTACTAATAATTTCACTGTCTCCTGTAATTTATTTTTGAATGCTGTCTGTTTCTCCAAAGACAAAACATACTGCCATGTGGTCGTGCACGTTGCATTCAGCTTTATATATTCATATATACAGCGCACGCACGCAACGCATATACATATATTTATATATAGTATGTGTGTATATATATATATATATAGAGAGAGAGAGAGAGAGAGAGTGAGAGAGAGAGAGAGAGACACATATGTGTGTATATATACGCATATATGTGTGTATATATATACGCATACATATGTGTGTATATATATACGCATACATATGTATATATATATATATATATATATATATACATATATATATATATGTGGATGTATACATATATATATATACCCACATATATATGCGTGTATATATATATATATATATATATATATATATATAT
>NC_069006.1:18447330-18449805 GCF_001194135.2 Octopus bimaculoides | reverse complement strand
GTCATATGTATTTATGCATTTATGTATAGATTTATATACGTATCACTTATAAATATATGTATGTATATACACATGCACTCACGCACACACAAACGCTTATACAATCAAAAGCTACATATACATGCAAACATACGTACGTACATACATACATATATTCTCTTGTAATGTATAGGTATATACACATACATAGATATGAATATATGCATGTATGTGTGTGAGTGTGTAAGTGTGTGTGTGTGTGAGTGTGTTCATGTATACATATACAGATGCACACACGAATACGCACGCGCGCAATGACAGCCATTACAAGAAGAACAAGTCCCAAGTTAAACAATGACAACAATAAAACAAAAGAGGAAGCAACAACAATCAGAAAACAAAAACTATGCAATTGCATCAAAATTACACCGGTGGCACTGTAGTAGTAGTAGTAGTAGTAGTAGTAGTAGTAGTGATGGTAGTGGTGGTGGTAGTTGTAGTATTAACCGTAACAGCAAAGGAAGAAGTGGCGGTGTTGGTGATAGTTGAGGTAGTAATAGTGATGGTTCTAGTAGTACTGGTAGTAATAGTAGTAGTAGTGGTAGTGGTGTACAAGTAGTAGTAGTAGTTGTAGTAGTAGTGGTGGTGGTGGTGGTACAAATAGTAGTGGTGGTGGTGGTGGTGTACAAGTAGTAGTAGTAGTTGTAGTAGTAGTGATGGTGGTGGTAGTAATAGTAGTGGTGGTGGTGGTGGTGGTGGTGTACAAGTAGTAGTAGTTGTAGTAGTAGTGGTGGTGGTGGTGGTGTACAAGTAGTAGTAGTAGTTGTAGTAGTAGTGATGGTGGTGGTAGTAATAGTAGTGGTGGTGGTGGTGGTGGTGGTGTACAAGTAGTAGTAGTAGTAGTAAGGACGACGACAGCGATGGTAACTGCAACAACTTGAATTCGCAGAACAAAATAAAAAAAAACAAAATATAAAAGAATTCAACAAAACTACTTCAGCAATAACTGCAACTACCATACAACAACAGCAGAAACATCATCATAATCATCATCATCACCGCCTCCGACACCACCAGCACCTTTATCATCATCATCATCATCATCACAGTACCACCACAACTACAACCGCCATCATCATCATCACCACCGCCGCCACCACATCCACCACCACCGCAACTACCATCACCGCCTTCATCGTCATCGTTATCGCCTCAACAACGTAGAAAGAAAGCTTACGACAAACAACAAAAATGGCTGCCTTCTTCTGTCGGCTGCAGAGTATGTCTTAATGGCTGCCTGAAGCATTGGCAGACGATAAACAAGAATACAATGCAATCAATTGCTACTGGAATTAAATAAACACAGCGAATTGTATAATTTCTGTTCGCTGATTAAATTTTAAATATGAACGACAAAATATTTTCTATTTCATCTCTTTTCGCCATTTTTCTCTTTCTTGTCTTGTCTTGTTTTATCTATTTGTATTTTCATTTGGTTTTGTTTGTCTTTTCTCTAAATTTGTTATATTATTTTTTTATCGCTGTCTTTTGTTTCTTCGTTATTTCAGAAACTATCCAATCTTGTTTTATTTTTCGTTTTATTTACTTTGTTTTGCTTCGTTTATTTTGCTTGGCTTTTGCTTGTTATTATTATCATTGTTATTATTATTATTATTCATTATATCTTGTATTTTGTATGTATATTTTTCCTTTTTGTTTGTTGTTTTTCTTTTTTTTTTTACCCTGAACAAGCGGCAGGAATAGATTGGTAATTGGATGTTGCTATCATGGCAGCCAAACGTAGAAGAACAAGAGAAAAAGCAATGAAAACATTGCTTTCATGTTTGCTCTGAAAACACGGCAGTAAGAAAGATTGATGTTGGAACCTTTTAGTTTGGTAATTATAGACAAATTATTAGTGCAACGTTTCTGCTTACTTGAAGAGATGATAAAATAGGAAGTAATAAATATTTGCTTTAGATTTTGTGGGTCGGATCCAAACATGTTTTATTACTTAGAGCAGAAATGGTTTATTGCAGAGAGAGAAAAAGAGAGAAAGATACAGAAGGAGGGAGAGAGACAGACAGAGACAGAGAGAAGATAGTGAAAGAGTGAGAAGAAGGAGAAGATTTGTTTTTGTTTTTGTGACTTATTTTGTTTCTTTTATTGTTGGTGTTTGTTGCTGCGCAAATTTTAAGAAACCGTATTTATTTCATAAACCCTGATATTGAATGAATTAACATTCCTAATAGAGATTCGGATTATTTTCTAAGAATACATAAAGGTATTAGAGGATGTTATTATATCTGTGTGTGTGCGTGTATCTCTGTGTGTGTGTACATATGTATAACATATGTTTGTACATATATACACACATATGTACGTATACATAAATATACACAATATACATATATATACACATTATACATATATATATATATATATATACATATGCCTATATATGTGTATATATATATATATATATATATATATATA
>NC_069006.1:18445762-18447194 GCF_001194135.2 Octopus bimaculoides | reverse complement strand
ACATATACATATATGTGTGTGTGTGTGTATTATTTATCTTATTTTATTTTGATTTCGTTGTTGTTTTTCTGTATTTTTACCCAAGGAGATGATATGATAATTCTTTCTTCCCAAAGATAACTGCTACTTCACAAGTTTCAGAAACCTGAGAGTGAAACGAATGATATATATCGGGAGACATAAAAAAAGCGCCCAGGGAAAATGTTTATCTTTATACACCGTATATTATACTATATACTACATATTCAGCTTTCTGTTAATCTATCTCTGCCTTCTTTCTTGTCTTTCCTCCGCCCTCTCTTTTTCTTTGTTTATCTTTCTCCTCTGTCTCTATCTCTCACTCTTTCCTCTCCTCTCCTCTCCTCTCCCTGCTCCTCTTTCACTACTCCGTCCCTTGGTGGCTTTCACTCTCAAACGTAACCAGTCGAACAGCAATTTTTACTGCATGTCACTCTCGCAGTATCCAGGGACGAATATCTTCGCGCGTTGTAATTTCAAGATTTGCTGAAAAGATCGACGCTTCAACTTGGAAAACCCTTCTTCTGGGTCATACATCATACTAACAAGATTTTATTGGCAAATTGCCAGGATAAATGGACGGCGTTTATTTGTATGGAGAACAAACAGCCATGCTAATCTGCAAAATCACTTATAAAGCTAGCCATGACTAAATTGCTGGCTGTTTATTAATTATCCCAAACTGTACACACCAAATCAGTAATTATACTTTAAACCATAGTAAAAACACATTAACACAGACACATACACACACAGAAAGAGAGAGAGAGAGGGAACAATGTATTACTGCTGTTTCCTCCCGGCGGTGACGATGTCGGCGGCCATATTTCTTCATTCTTTCTTCTCCATTTTGTTTTGCTTTGTGATTGTCGTTGTTTTGTTCTTATTATTCATTTATATATATATGTATGTGTGTGTGTGTGTATTTTTTCTTCTTTGCTTGTTCCTGATGAATCCTTTATTATGTGTAGAACGCTGTTATTGTATGGAGAGCTGTGTGTTAGAATGTTGACTGAGTAAGAGGTCACAGGGTATCAAAGTGGCATCCATTTAAATGGAGATATTATTGTTGCTTTCACTCGAGTGATCTGATTAGAAGTAGGGAGTTTGAAATACAATGGTGGACCTGAAGAGGCAGGAAGGAGAATACGATGATGACGATGATGGCGACGTCCGAGCTGACCAACCAACGTGTAATAGATGTACTCTACTTCAGTGTATATATAATTGATTAGATGTCAGTATTTGCAAGCTACGACTTTATCCTTTTGTGTATCCACACAACAGCCCAGTGCTTGCCTATTTTCTATTGATTTCTTCGCTCGATACTCTTCTCTCTTTCTCTCCTCCTGTCTTTCCCTCTCTCTCTCTCTCTCTCTCTCTCTCTCTCTATCTCTATCTCTATCTCTCTCTC
>NC_069006.1:18442249-18442881 GCF_001194135.2 Octopus bimaculoides | reverse complement strand
ACACACACACACACACACACACACACACACACACACACACAGTCCGAATACTGCTTTATGTCTCATTCTTTTGATGTCAGCGCTGGGATGTAATACCTATTAGTATTACATCACTTTACGCTCTGAGTTCAAATCCCTACCGAGAGTCGCTAATCCACCAATAAACTACATTCGATTCAAGCCGTTACAAATGCACCTACCTTTATAACCACAAAACTATGAATCTTCGTCGTTGTTGTCGTAATCACCAGCAGCAGCAGCAGCAGCGTCATCATCGTCATCATCACCATCGTCATCGTCATCATCATCGTCATCATCATCGTCATCGTCATCATCATCGTCATCATCATCATCTTCACCGTATGGAGAGAGAATATATCGGGCCGGCCAAACCCTTGTGAGTAGATTTGGTAGACGGGAAACTGAAAAACAAAACGTATATGTGTGTGTGGATTTGTGTGTATGTGTGTGTCTTTTTGTCTGTGTTTGTCTCCTACCATCGTTTGAAACCGGTGTTGGTGTGTTTATGTCCCCGTAACTTAATGATTCGGCAAAAGAGACCCATAGAATAGGTACAAGGCTTTACAAATATAAGTACTAAGGTACTATATATATATATATATATATATATA
>NC_069006.1:18435566-18441941 GCF_001194135.2 Octopus bimaculoides | reverse complement strand
ATTTATCTATCAAGCTCCCTGTCTGCCTATGTGCTTGTCTGTCAATTTATCTACATATTTGTATGGACATTATATATATATATATATATATATATATATATATATATGTGTGTGTGTGTGTGTGTGTATATACATGCATAATGTATGTGTATGTGAGCGTGACCCTCACATTTTCATCTTTATTAGACTTGTCTACACTTAACTACACTCTCCATTCAAGGCATTTTGGTGCATATCCGGTCCTTGAAATTACTCTTTTCCTGTACGGTCTTTGTAAGAATCATTTCTTTTTCGTTTAGAGAAACTAATACCAACAGATTTACATGTGTAATTACTTACTAAACGTCTTCCATATTGCATTCAACTTAATATCATTTATTTCCAGCAATGGTGGAATTAGTTATATGATATGTTGTGGTAATGTGTATCTGTAGGTGCAGGAGTGACTGTGCGGCAAGATGTCTGCGACCCGACTGTGCGGGAAGAAGTTTCAGGTTCAGTCTCACTGCGTGGCATCTCGGGCAAATGTCTTCTACTGTAGCCCTGTGAGTGGATTTGGAATGCAGAAACTGAAAGAAGCCTCTCATGTGTGTGCGCGCGCGCACGTATTTGCTTGTCCCACCCCATCACTTTACAACCGGTGTTGGTTTGTTTACGTCCCCGTAACTTAGCGGTTCGGCGAAAGGGCCCAACACACACACACACACAGCGGGACGTCATTGGTCACTATCACTCTGTAATGCCTGACATTGACAGCCAATCAATAATGTCTTACCTTCAGTGTCATAATTGTCTGGCCTTAGATGTTACACTAGAATGTCTGGTGTCACTAGGTGACCACTGTAATACATTACTCCATTGTTTCACGAAAGTATCTGACCTTGATTGCCTCACGCTAGTGTCTGACCATAACACTCTCACTCTACCCTCTGACCTTGACTCTCATTCTAGTCTCATTTTATGATTGGCTCGCTCTAGTGTCTGACTTTGACTGTCCCTCTATAGTGTATGTCATTCACGCCCCTACTGTAGTGTCTGACCTTCATTGCCTCACTACAATGTCTGACCTTCACCAAACTATTATAATATTTGACCTTGACTCTCTCACTAAAGTGTCTCACCTTTACCGCATCACTTCAGTGTCTGACTTTGGATATCTCACTGTAGTGTCTAACCTTCATTGTCCCACTACTCTACCTAGCGTTCAGCAGCCCGTCACAATGTCTAACCTTGATCCTCCCACTACAGTACCCTTCCTCGTCTACTATGACTGACCTTCACTCTATTTCGTCTGATCTTGACAGCCCCACTGTAATCTGTGACTTTGACTGTTTCACTATATTGTTTGACAATGACTGTCCCACAATAATAGTGTCTGAACTTGGCTGTCGCACAATGGTGTCTCATCCTCCTTGCCTCACTATAATATTTTACCTTGATCCTCTCGCTGAAATATTTCTCTTTCTAGTATCTGACCATGAATATCACGCTCTTGTGTCTGTTCTTCACTGTCCCATATAACATCTGACCTTGATTCTTTCATTACAGTGCCCTACCTTCACCGCCCGTCTGCTATGATTGATCTTCATTCTATCACTAGAGCGTCTATGCTTCACTTTCTCTTTATAATGGCTGACTTTGACAGTCCATCTTTAATGTCTGTCCTTCAAAACCTCCTATAAGCTGTAACCAATGCCGTCCCTGTGTATGTGTGTGAGTACATGATTGTGTAAGCGCTTGTTTGTGCGTCTGAATGAATGTGTGTGTACATGTATATGTATATTGCAGTGCGTGTGTGTCAGATTAAAATGTCTGACATTTCCTATCCCGTTGCAGTGTCTTACCGTTATTGTTAGATTATAATAGCTGAACTTCAGCTTTCCACTATGACGTATGTCCTTCACTGCTCCGACCTTCTCTCTCCCAAATTTCCAACTTTCAAACTCCTGTCCTAACCTTCACACTCCCAAAGTTGTGTGTGACCTTTGCAGTGACATTACATCTGAAAGTCAGTATTCAACAATAGAGTGTCACTGGCACTACCTTACTATAATGTCTTACTTCGACTATCTCAATGTAATGCCAGACTTTGACCACCCGCTGTAACGTCTCGTTTTGATTGTGTCACTAAAGTGTCTACCATTAACGTAGTATCTGTCCTTGAGCATACCACTAGAGTGTCTTGCTCTGACTGTCTCATTTATAGTGTCTGACCTAGACCGTCCCACTATAGGGTTTGATCTTGACTATACGACTAGAGAATCAGACCTTGGTCGTTCCTCTATAGTGTCTGACATTCATAGACCACTATAGTGTCTGACCATGATAGTAGAACTCTAATGCCTGGCCTTCACTGTTCCACTATAGTATATGACCTTGACTGTCATAGGATTCTGTCTGACCATGATTGTTCTTCTGTAGCATCTGAACTTGACTATCCCTCTATAGTATCTGACCTTGACTGTCCCACTATAGTGTCTGACCTTGACGTCCCACTGTAGTGTCTGATTTTGACTGTCGCATTTTAAAATCTGACCTTGACTCTCCCAACATGTTATCTGACCTTGACTGTCTCACTACCGTGTCTAACTTTCCAAGTGCAACTATTATGTCTGACCTTGACTGTCCCACTATAAAGTCCAGCCTTGATTGCTCGACTAGTGTTTCAGACTTTCACAACAATATCCAGTCTTGGCTCTCGCATTGTAGTAGCTGGCCTTCACTGTCCCATCATATTTCCTAGCCTTGAAACTCGCACAGTAGTGTTTGACCTTCACTGTCCCACTATATTATCTGACCTTGACTTTCACAATATAATGTCTCACGGTGACTGACCTATTATAGTCTCAGACATTAACTGACTCATTACAGTATTTTACGTGACTATCCCACGATTTGAATGTTCCATGGCAGTGTGTTACCTTAAGTATCCCACTGCAATTTCTCGCACTGACTGTCCCACTATAACGTCTGGCCACGACCGTCCCGCTATAATGGCTGGCCTTGAATGTCCCACGGTAGCGCTTGCCATTCACTCACTATTCCTCTATAGTGTCTGGCCTTGACTGTCCCACTGTAATGCCTGGCCTTGTGTCTCCCATTATGATTTCTCGCTTTGAATTCCCCACTACACAGTCTGACCTTCACTGTCCCACTGTATTCCCTGACCTTGACTGCCTTCCTAAAATGTCTGACTTTGGCTGTCCCACTGTAGTAACTGATCTTTAGTGTCGCAGTATAATAATGTCTGGCTTTGACTGTCCTACTATGATGTCTGACCTAAACTGTCTCACCATAACGTATGACCTTGACTGTTCTACTGTTGCGCCTGACCATGATTTTCCTACTATAATGTCACGCCTTGTTTGTGCCACTGTAGTGTATAGCTTTGACTGTCCCACTACAATGTCCAACCATGACTGTCCCACTATAATGTCTGTCCTTCACTATCTAACTGTTGTGTCTGACCTTGACTATCCCACTGCAGTGTCTCCCCTTGAGTGCTCCACTATAATATCTGGCCCTCACTGTCCCACTGTGGTGACTGACCTTGACTGTACCACTATAGAGTCTTAATTTGACTGTCCTACTAAAATGTCTAACCTTGACTATCCCACTATTGTGTCTGGCCTTGGCTGTCCCACTGTAGTGTCTGACTATGACTGTCCCACTATAATATCTGGCATTGACTACACCACTGTAGTTTCTGATCTTGACTTTCCCACTGTAATGTCTGAGCTTCACTGACCACTATAATGCCTGACCTCGACTGTCCCAGTCTGATGATTCACTTTAACTGTCCCAGTATAGTGTCTGACATTCACTGTGCGAATGTATCGTCTGACGTTGACTGTTCCTCTGTAAGGTCTGGCCTTGCCTGTCCTTCTGCGGTGTATGACCTTGAACTTCCCACTATAAATCTAACCTTCTTTGACCTACTATAATACGTAGCCTTGACTGTCCCACTATCTTTCCTGACCTTGACTGTCCCCACAATGACATCTAACCTTTACTGCCTCCCTATAGTCTCTAGCCTTGACTGCCTCATTGTAGTGTCTGACCTTGAATGTCCTACTATGATATCTAGCCTTTACTGTCCCATTGTTATGCCTGGACTTGACTGTCCCTCTGTAGAACTAGAGTCTGGCTTTGAATATTACGTCGTAGTGTCTGTCCCATTGTAGTGTCTGATCATGACTGTCTCATTGTAGCGGCCTGACCTTGACTGTCCAACTATAATATCTGGTCTTGACTGTCCTACTATAGTGTCTCGCGTTCACTGTAGTGTCTGATCATGACTGTCCCGTTGTAGCGTCTGATCATGACTGTCCCACTATAACGTCTGGCCTTGACTGTCCCACTGTAATGTTTTGCCTTGACTGACCCACAATGGTGTCTGACCTTGACTGTTCTACTATGTCTAATGTTGTGTGTCCCACTATAGTGTTAGCCCTTGACTGTCTTACTATAGTATTTGACGTTCACTGTCCCATTGTAGCGTCTGATTATGACTGTCCAGTTATAATGTCTGGCCTTGACTGTCCCACTATAATGTCTGACCTTGACGGTCCCACTATAGTGTCTGACCTTGATTGTCCTATTATAGTGTGTGGCATTTATTTTCCCACTGTAGTGTCTGACCATGATTGTCTGACTGTAGCGTCTGAGCATGACTGTCCCACTATAATGCCTGGCCTTGACCGACCCACTATGAAATCTGACCTTGACTGTTCTACTATAGTGTCCGACCTTCACTGCCCCACTGTAATGTCTAATGTTGACTGTCTCAATATGTATCTGACCTTGACTTTCCTTCTATGGTGTCAGACTTCGACTGTCCGACTTCAGTGTTTGACCTTCTCTGTACCACTATATAGGTTGGCACCCAATGTCCCATTCTATATCTCACTAATTTTCTGGGCATGTCTTTAAACTGCTTTCAGTTGAGGTGTCTTTACTTGAGAGCTATATGGAGGTACACATGGGCAGCGGTTATGACGAGTCACTCAAGGCCAGTGATAATACTGAGTTTATCAAGACTAGAAGTACACATGGGCAGAGGTTATGATGAATCACTCAACGCCTGAGGTTATGCGTAGATACTCAAAGCCAGGCGTTATAATAAGTCACTGAAGGCCAGAGGCTTTAATGAGTCACTCAAAACTAAAGTCTGTATGAAGGTATACAAGGCCAGAAGTTATGACGAGTCACACAAGGCCAGAGGTTATAAGCACTCTATCAAGGCCAGAGGTTATGGTATGTTACTCAAAATCAGAGGTTATGATGAGTCAATGAAGGTCAGGTGTTATGGTGAGTCACTCAAAGCCAAATGTTATAAGCAGATACTCAAGGCCAGAGGGTATAATAAGTCACTCAAAGCCTAAGGTTGTATGGAGGAACTCAAATCCAGGCGTTATAACGAGTCCGTCAAGGCCAAGGGTTATAATGACTCTATCAAGGTCAGAGGTTATAGTGTGTTAGCCAAAACCATAGGTAATGATGAGTCAGTCAAGGCCTGAGGCCATCGGTAGATACTCAAGGTCAGATGTTATAATAAGTTACTTAAGACCAGAGTTTATTATGAGCCACTCCAGGCCAGAGGTTATACGCAGATAGTCAAGGCCAGAGATCATAATGACTCTATCAAGGCCTGAGTTTATACGCAGATACTCAAGTCCAGACGGTATAATGACTCACTCAAAGCCAAAGTCTGTATGAAGGTACACGAAGCCAGGAGTTGTAAAGAGCTACTTAAGGCCAGAGGTTATAATGACTTACTCAAGGCCAGAAGTTGTACGCAGATACTCAAGGCCAGGGTTTATAATGAGCCACCCAAGGCCAGAGGTATTACTATGTCACTCAAAGCCAAAGTCTGTATGTAGGTACTCAAAGCCAGAGATTATAAAGAGGTACTTAAAGTCAGAGCTCATGAGTCACTCAAGGCCAGAAGTTATACGCAGATTAGAGAGTACCAGTGTTTCGAGAAATGTGGAACCGCCTTGTAACCATTATTGTTCTCATGTCTGTTCTGACCCAGAGTAGTCCCACCTGTCAGGGTTCCAGCTATATTAGGTTTTACTCACTTATACATGTAAAGTCTGGATCCGGCCGGTTCTATGGAAGAAAACTTGGTTCAAAGGAAGAGGGTATATATATATATGGGGGGGGGTCTTTGTGTCTGTGTTCGTCTCTCCCATCACCGCTTGACAACCGATGTTGGTATGTTTACGTCCCACAAACTTAGCAGTTCAGCAAAAGAGAATGATAGAGTAAGTACCAGGGTTTAAAAAGTCCTGGTATCGATTTACTCGATTCAAACCCTGCAATGCGGTGTTCCAGCATGGCTGCAGTCAAATAACTGAAATAAGTAAAATA
>NC_069006.1:18425949-18435296 GCF_001194135.2 Octopus bimaculoides | reverse complement strand
TATATATATATATATATATATGGGCTTCTTTCAGTTTCGTCAACCAAATTCACTCACAGATCTTTGGTCAGCCGGAGGCTAAAACAGAAGGCATTTATCGAAAGCGTTACGTCGACCCTGGTGCACAACTGGTACCTAATTTATCGACCCTGAAAAGATGAAAGCTAAGGTCAAGTGCGGCGCAATTTAAACTCAGAAATTAATGACGGACGAAATTCCGCTAAGCATTTTGCCCTGCATGCCAACGATTCTGCCGGCTCGCCACCTTAGAGCTAGAAAATATTAACGAGGCCCTAATTTAGTATGGCATCGAAAAACATGATATTGTATTAGGGTAACGAAGCCTAACAATACAATAGTGTACCAATGCCTCATACTTAAAAAAGGGCAGCCAAGGCTAGACATTAGAGCAAGATATCGAAAGCCCAAAACTACATGAGCCACATAAAACCATAGAATTTGCAACTGGGGAATACAATGCCAGGTTCTTTAGTAAGATATGTAAAGCTAGAGTTTAGAAAATACCTTATTAAAATCTCTTGAATGCCTTATTACAATCTCAGATCTTGTGTAGCTTAATATAATGTTTGAGTTTGCTGTTGTCAGTCGCTCGAGATAACATCCGGCCTACTGTTTTTTTAACCTTCGACCTTCAGTGCGACGTTATGATTACTGTTCTTTTTTTTACCTCCCAAGTAAAGAGCGGTACCGGGGACCCGACGTATCTGTAAACGTGATCAAGGAGGGCGGTGAATGGGGGTTAAAGACACAGACAAAAGGCCGAAGAGGACAGGGAGATATCTAAAGATAGAGTTAAAGGATTATGTGAGATCAGAAACTATAATGAGGTGCTCAGAAGCAGATTAAAATCCTGGAGATAATCAAGCCTTGAGATAACAATGACATATTTAATGTCAGAAGGTAAATGAGTCACTGAAGGCAAGATATTATATTGATATACTCGAGGCCAGAAATGATCTAAAAGTATACCTAACTAGAGGTTAATGTGAGGTACTCAAGGCCATCCTTTATAATGACGTACTCAAAGATCGAGCTAATAATGTTTTATTAAGAACAAGAACATATGATGGGTCACTCAAGGCCGGAGGTTGTAATGAGTCACTCAAGGCCAGAGGTTATAATGAGCTACTGAAAAACTCAACTTATAATATCATACTTAGGACAGGAATTTATAATGAGTCACTCAAGGCCAGAGGTTATAATGAATCAGATTATGATGAGTCGCTCAAAGCCAGATGTTTCAAGGAGTCACTCAACACCGGAGATAATATTGAGTTGCCCAAGGTCTGGGTTTATAATAAGTTACTCAAAGCCAGAGATTATAGTGAATCATTCAAGGCCAGAGGTTATACGGAGGTACTCAAGGTCCCAGGTAATAAGTCACTCAAAGACAAATATTCTAATGACTCACTCAAGGCTAGAGATTATGACGAGTCACTCAAAGCCAGAGGTTGTATGGAGATACTCAAAGTCAGAAGTTGTGACGAGTTATTCAAGGCCAGATGTTTTAACAAGTCACTAACGCCGGAGATAATAATGAGTCACTCAAGGCCAGAGGTTATAATAAGTTACTCAAGACCAGAGGTTATGAAACACTCAAGGGCAAATTCTGTATGAAGGAACACAAAGCCAGAGGTTATGACGTGTCACTCAAGGTCAAAGTTTATAATGAGCCATTGAAAGCCAGAGGTTATACGTAGATACTCAAAGCCAGAGGTTATAACGAGTCACTCAAAGCCATAGGCTCTACGGAGCTACTCAAAACCAGCGGTAATAAAGTGGTACTTAATGCCAGGGGTTATAAGGAGTCACTCAAAGCCAGAGGCTTTAATGAGTCGCTTAAGAGCAGCGATTATAATGAGTTACTCAGACAGATGTTATATGGAGGTACGCAAGGCCAGAGGTTATGACGAGTCACTCAAGGCCAGAGGTTATAAGGAGCCACTCAAAGCCACGGATTATAAGGAGTTACTCAAAAACAGATCTTTTAATGAGTCACTTAAAGATAGTGATTATAACGAATCACTCAAAGCCAGAGGCTATATAGAGGTATTTAAGTCAGAGGTTATGCCGAATCACTGAGGTTTTTATGAGTCACTCAAGGCCAGATGTTATACGGAGTCTATCAAGGCCGGAGCTTATAGTGTGTCACTCAAAGACAGAGGTTATGATGAGTCACTCAAGGCCAGAGGTTATACATAGGTACTCAAGGCCAGAGATTATAATGGGTCGCTCAAAGTCAGAGATTATAACGAGTTACTCAAGGCCTGAGATTATTATGAGTCACTCGAGGCCAGAAGTTATGCTGAGTCACTCAAGGTCAGAAGTCTAGTACTCAAACTTATATTTTAAACTGAGCCACTCAAGACTACTATACTGAGGTACTCAAAAGCAGCAGTTATAACCAGGTCCTCAAGGCAGAGTTGTTAATAAGGTACTCAAAGTGAAAGGATATAGTGGGGTACTGAAAGCCAGACATTTTAAAGAAATACTCAAGATCATAAGTTATAATGAAAAATGCAAGGCCAAGAGCTGGAGTGAAGTACTCAAAGCTAGACGTTATAGTGAAATACTGAAGACGGATAATACAGTAAGGTGCTCCAACTCAAAGTCTCTAATGAGGTACTCAAGTGTAGACTTTACACTTGAGTGCTTCATTACTTGGAATACTCAAGTGCAGGGGTCGAAGTGAGGTAACGTACTGTACTCAAAGTCTAAGCTTGAAATGAGGTACTCATGGCCAGAGCTTACAAATTGGCACTCAAGACTAAACCTTTTAATGAGGTACTCATACCAGAGATTATAATGAAATATTCAAGGCTGGGCGCTTTAATGAGATACTCAAGGTTAAAAGTTATGATGAGGTACTCGGGAGCGAAATTCACATGGTTAGTGGCAACTGAGATACTCAAGGCCAGATATTATAGTGAGATATTCAAGTCCAGATATTAAAGCCGGAGGATACAATGTAGTATTGAAAGCCAGGGCGTATAATGAGGTACTACATGCCAGAGTTTATAAAGTTATTGACCAGTGGTTATAAAGGAGTATTTAAGTTAAGAAGTATAATGTAGTATCCAAAACCAGACCTTATACAGACCAGATCTTAAATTGAAGTTTTCAAGGCCAGCGGTTATACTAAGGTACTCGAGGCCAGAGCTTAAAACGAGGTACTCAAAGTCAGAGACTAAAATGAAGTAGTCAATGTTTGTGCTTATACTGAGGTCTTCACAGCCAGAAGTTACTGAGATCCTGTTCTTAAAATGAGGTACTCAAAGCCAGAACTTATACTGAGGTAAACAAGGCTATAGTGAGGTAATCAAACGGAGTTTAGGGCATGGTGTTCAAAGCCAGATGTTAATGTAAGGTACTCAAGACCAGTTATTTTAGTTGAGTACTCACGGCTAGAGATTATAAGGTGATACTCCAAGCCAGAGCTTATAATGAAGTACTCAAGGCCAGAGTTTATAAAGCGGTCTCCAAGGCCTGACCTTATACTGTTGTCATTAGAATAAGAGCGTTTCATATGGTGTCCAAGTTCAAAGTAAGATGTGGTACTCAAAGTCAGAACTGAAATTGAAATATTCCAGGCCAGGGCGTTAAATAAAGTATTCAAAGCCAAGGCTTAAAATAAAGTCTCAAAAACAGAACTTAAGATGAGGTACTTACAGCCAGAGCTACAATTGAGGTACTCAAGGCCAGAGCTGAAACTGAAATACTCAAGGCCAGAGCTTAAAATAAAGTCCCAAAAACAGAGCTGAAATTGAGGTACTCAAAGCCAGAGGTTAAAATGAAGTACTCCGAATCAAAACTTATAATAAGTTCTTGAGGCCAGATCTTATAGTGATGCACGAATGTTCTGAGGTTCTCAAGGTACTTGAGTACCTTAAAATGAGGTACTCAAGGACTGAGATTTTATTACGGTAAACATGCCCAGAGGTTTTGGTAAAGAGTTCTTGATCAAAACTTAAAGTGAGTAACTCAAAGCCAGGAGTTGCAGTGAGATATTCAAAGCCAAACTTATAATGCAGTACTCGATGCCAGTCTTAAACAAAGTACACAAACCAGAAGTTATAGTGAAGTATGCAATACCAGATATTTTCACAGGGTACTGAAGGCCAGAAGTATATCGTATGGCATTGAAGGTCAGGGATTCTGATTAGTTTTTCATTACCACAAGTTATGATAAGGTATCAAACTAAAGTTTAAAGTTACGTTCTCCAGATCAGAGATAATTGTAAGGAACTCAAGGCCTGATATTATACTGAAGGACTCCAGCTCCGATAGTAAATTGTGATAGTCAAAGCTAGACCTTACAATGAGGTACTCAAGTCCACAGTTCATAAAGTAGTACTCGAGGCCAGAGGTTATGGTATTTAAAGTCAGAGATTATGCTAAGCTGTTCGAGGCCAAACCTATTAATGAGACATTCAAGGCCAGATGTTTTAAAATAGATAATCAAAGCTGGAGGTACTCAAGACCAAAGGTTAGAGTGAAGTCCTCGAGGCCAGAGGTTTCAATGTGCCACTCAAGGCCAGATATTATAATGAAGTACTCTAGGTCAGAGAGTTTGATGTGATGCTCAAGGCCAGACTTCATAATGAAGTCTTCAAGGCCAGAGGTTATGCTGAGGTACTCAAGTCCAGAGGTTATAATGTGTCACTCAAGGCTTGAGGTTATAATGATTCACTGAAGGCTAGATATTATGACGAGTCACTCAAGGCCAGAGGTTATAACGAGTCACTGAAGGCTAGAGGTTATGATGAGCCACTGAAGGCCCGAGCTTATACGGAAGTACTCAAGGACGGAGGTTATGAGTCACTCAAGGCCAGATATTATGACGAGTCATTCAAGGCCAGAGGTTATACTGAGATGCTCAAGGCCAGCGGACATAAAGAATCACTCAAGGCCAGAGATTATAGCAAGTCAACCAAAGCCAGAGGTTATAACGAGTCACTGAAGACCAGAGATCATACAGATGTACTCAAGGCCAGCGGATATAAAGAGTCACTCAAGGCCAGAGGTTATAACGAGTCACCCAAAGGTTGTAGAGAAGTACACAAGGCCAGAGGTTATGCTGAGGTACTAAAAGCTAGAGGCTAGAGGTTATAATGAGTCACTCAAGGCTAGAGGTTATAATGAGTCACTCGAGGCTAGAAGTTATAATGAGTCACTCAAGGCTAGAGGTAATAATGAGTCACTCGAGGCTAGAGGTTATAATGAATCACACAAGGCCAGATATTATGACGAGTCACTCAAGGCCAGAGATTATAACAAGTCACCCAAAGCCAGAGGTTATAATGAGTCACTGAGGACCAGAGGTCATACAGATGTACTCAAGGCCAGCGGATATATAAAGAGTCACTCAAGGCCAGAGGTTATAACGAGTCACCCAAAGCCAGAGGATATAATGTGTCATTGAAGACCAAAGGTTATAGAGAGGTACACAAGGCCAGAGGTTATAAAGAGTCACTGAAAGCCAGAGGTTGTAATGAGCCACTCAAGGCTAGAGATTATAGTGAGTCACTGAAGGCCAGATATTATGACGAGTCACTCAAGGCCAGAGGTTATACGGAGGTACTCAAGGCCAGTGGTTATAATGAGTCACTCAAAAATAGAGGTTATAATGCGTCATTGAAGGCCAGATATCATGATGATTCACTCAAGGCCAGAGGTTATGATGAATCATTAAAGTTCAGAAGTTATGCGGAAGTATTCAAGGCCTGGGGTCACAAGGAATCATTCAGGACCAAAAGTTCTAATGAGTCACTCAAAGTCAGAGATTAAGACGAGTCAATCGCGGCCAGAGGTTTTACTGAGTCTATCAAAGCCAGGGGTTGTGACATGTTACTCAAGGCCAGCATTTAGAATAAAGTACTGAAAGTCAGAGGTTATAGTGAGGCACTCAAAGCCTGGTTGTATGTTGACATGCTTAAGGCCAGAGGTATTAAGATACTCAAGATCAGAAATCCTTGTAAGACACTAAAGGCCCACAGTTATACTGTTACACTCAACAAGGGAAGTTATAGTAAAATGCACAAATCTAGAAGTTTTAGTGATATAACCATGGCCTAAGGTTATTATAATGTACTCAAGGTCGGAGGTTAATTCGAAGTACTCATAGTTAGGGGCAACATCCTGAGGTTCTGAAAACAAGGGTTTTAATAACGCGTTAACAGCAAGGGTATACATTGAAACCTCGAACGCCAGCATTTATATGGACGTTCTGAGTCTCAGCAACAGCAGAGAATATAATGAGATTCTGAAGGTCAGCTATTATATTGTTTGGTACTCCAGACAAGGGGTTATAATGATGTACTGAGGGTCAGTAGTTTTATGGGTAAGAACTGAAGCTCACGGCTTATATACAGGTACCTTTGGTCAGAGAAGATAGTGAGGTACTCAAGGTCAGTAGTTATAGTTAGTTACACGAGATCAGGACACATAATGAGGTACTCATGGCCAGGGATTTTAGTGTGGTACTCAAGGCCAGAGATTATAGCGAAGGTACTCAATGTCAGAGTTTAGGGTGAGGTACCCAAGTTAAGAGATTGTATTGAAGTACTAAAGCCAGCAGATATAGTGAAGTACTTAAGGTCATGGTTTATATTGAGGTGCTCAGGGGCAGAGAAGATAGTGAAGTACTCAAGGCCAGAGGTTATAATGAATCATTGAAGGTCAGGAGTTATGCGGAAGCATTCAAGGCCTGAGGTCACAAGGAATCACTCAGGGCCAAAAGTTCTAATGAGTCACTGAAAGTCAGAGATTAAGACGAGTCAATCGCGGCCAGAGGTTTTACTGAGTCTATCAAGTTATAGCGAGTTACACAGTATGAGTTTATAGTGAGGTACCCAAGTTGAAATATTATATTGAAATGCTAAGGCTAGGAGGTAGAGTAAGGTACTGAAAGTACCTGTTGAGGTGCTCAGAGTCAAAGAAGATAGTGAAGTACTCAAGGCCAGTAGTTATAGTTAGTTGCTCGAGATCAGATTTTATAATGTGGTACTGAAGGTCGATAGCTATAGTAAAGGACTCGAGGCCAGACATTATAGTGAGGTACTGAAAGGTCAGTAGCTGTACTGAGGTACACAAAATACTACATTATTTTGAATACAGACCAAAAGTGATAGTAACATAGCCAAACCCATCAGTTATGATGAAGTATCCAAGGCTAGGGATTTTAATGAGGTACTAGAGGTCAGGGGTTATAATGAGCTGCTCATGGTCAGAGGAAATATTGAAGTACTGAAGTCGTGGTTATGGAGTAAGAAGCTTGCTTCCCAACCACATGGTTCTTGAGTTCAATCCCACTACGTGGCACCTTGGGCAAGTGCCTTCAACTTTAGCCTCGGGTCAACCAAAGCCTTGTGAGTGGATTTGGTAGACGAAAACATACAGATTATATATATATAGTTGTGAAATGCTCGAAATACGGTTTAGAAAAGCAGCCGACAACTGATGAAGGGTCGTTCTTTGTGTTGTTTGTCTTGTTTTCCATTTGTTTCTTTCGTTGTTCGCAAAAAAAGTTCAATTTCCATGTCCTCGTACTTCGTATTTTTTTGTTGTTGTTTACGTTTTGTAACAACCTGTGCCCACATATGCACATGTAAGTATGTACATAAATAGACACCATCGTTTTGGAAAAATTTATTTCTAGAAGCAAAACAATGTCATTTGATGAATCTAGATACTTAATCTAATATTTAGTAAATATTTTGGGCATCATAGTAATGAGTAGTGACGGCACTGCTAAAACAGTATAAAGAAGGCTGTCTATTTACTTTTGGGGTATCTGTGTATACCCTGGCTTAGAATACAATTTCTTATACCAGGTTCTGATTTAAGGTACTCCTTTAGTCTTTCATATACGTTATTAGTACATTAATAGATATACACCCTAGTTAAGATTCTCTGAGAATACTGAGTACCTCGTTATAATCTCAAAAAATTGACCTCATTTTTTATATTACATACCCTGGATAAGATTACCCTAATAAAAGTGGCGGACATTGAAGCGTGTTGTTATAGTTTCATAATGCGCCTATCTTACTTGTTTGTTATGTTTCTTCGTTTAAATTACGTCGTAGTATTTTGTCGCCATTGCTACCTCATAGATATCTCATAACATTTTGTACCTTAACAGGAATTGTATCAGGTGACATTACGTATTTCACCTATACAACACGTATTTCAACTATGCATAAGATATTTCGTTTACATACATTACATATTTCTCGCAATGTTTTGAGAATGTAATCCGTCAGTGTATCTTTGCTCGTTTCTTTCTCTAATAGATTATATAAATTCAACATGAAAGAAAAGTGAACCTGCTTCAGGCTTGATGATATAAAAGTAATGGTGTCTGGATGAAGTATTGCTAAAAGAGTTGTTAAAATTGTTTTAGAAAGCCATTATGAAGCAAGTTGGAAATTATAGGACTGAAAACAGAACTGAGGAGTTCCAAAAGGCTCTTTTGGATAATAGTAACCCACGTTTTTGTTTTACCAAGATCTACCAGCATAACTCCAGAGATAGTAGGTGCTTCTAAAGCTGCAGCATTTTGAAGACACAATTTCTGCTGCAATCTATCAAGTGCCTTGCAAAAGGGATTGAGCATACAGACGATACATCCTGGTCTCACACTAAAGAGGTTTCTGTGAGGGAATCGTCCAACGGGCAACAATATTAGTGTCCTATATGTGCACACTAACCAGTTGTCCCATTAACGAAGGCTTACGTTGTGTACCAAATAGCTTGCAATAAACGTAGCGGGTCCTACACTAGAAGCACAATTCACAAACAGAATATTTGTATTAATTCATCTATTTAAATAGAATATAACTAGATTAAGTAGATTAGTATGTTGCGACATCTTCACATATGTCTGTTCAAAAGATGCCAGTTCGTCACTATGCTCAATTTTCTAATGATAAAGGGCATTTCAACCAAAAATATTGGAATATAAAATATAAATGTAACATTGTTTCGTTGGCAACTTCACTATATCTCCAACAAGCACTTTAAAGAGTTTCAAACAAAATTGATGACTATATGTGTATATGTGTGGGCATGCGTGCTTGTATGCATATGTTTGTGTGTGCGTGCATGTGTATTTTTCCATACGTCGACCTGTGATGCATTTGGATACACGAGAAAACTCCTGGGGTCGTTGGATATTTCGAGCATTCAGCAATCAGATAACTTCACCCGGGTGATCTAGTCAAGGCTAATCAAGCCCCAGCTTGTGTCCATTTAACATTATCCCTTTCCAGATAACACGAGTATATACATACATATATATATATATATATATATATATATATATA
>NC_069006.1:18422903-18423584 GCF_001194135.2 Octopus bimaculoides | reverse complement strand
AGATGTCACTTTAATGAATTTTAATTACCCTCTTCTGATGATATCTGAAAAGAAACAGTAATTTTAGCAAACATTAAGGAACACTAATAATAAATCAAAAAACAAAAATAAACAAGCTTTTGACGATTTTATAGATATTTCAAAATTATGACGCTGTGATGCTAGGTGTTTCCATTATTTTGTCCAACCCCTGTATATAATAGCGCAGGGATGGATGCGTGTTATGAAGGTCACTTCCCAACCATTTGGTTTCGGGTTCAGTCCCACCGTGTAACACTTTGGACGAGTGTCTTCTACTATAACTCGGTCCGACCAAACCCTTGACAGTGTATTTGATTGACGTAAACTAAAAGAAGCCCATCGTATATATAAATATATATGTGTGTGTGTATGTATGTATGGATGGTTCAAATGTACAGAAAACAAGACAAAAGGAAGTGGGGGAACGACAAACAGGTGTATTAGTTTGACGCTCGGGAAAAATGGAAACGTTTCGAGCCTAGGCTCTTCGACAGAAAAGGATGAGAGTGAAAAAAATGGAATGAGAGCAAAAATGTGCCGGGATTAACGATTAAATGCAAACACACATACACACACACATGTAAACAGACAAATACACAGATAGACAGACAAATAGAAGACATATATATACATATAGATATATATATATATATATATATA
>NC_069006.1:18420669-18421867 GCF_001194135.2 Octopus bimaculoides | reverse complement strand
TATGTATGTATGTATGTATGTATGTATGTATGTATGTATGTATGTATGTGTGTGTGTGTGTGTGTGTTGGATCATCCCATAAATAATGCGGTTTTTTCCCTTGCATGAATTAAAAGTCAGAGCTGGGCGGGATAGACTACCTGCATCGACTTGCTATAAAAGCAGGTAGTACTTTTACATTGTACTTATTCTTAACGCAAGTTTTAAAGAGTTTATTTTTAACAGTTATAATGGAAGTGACAAAGGAGTATATTCGGCATATTTTGCTTTATGAGTTCAGTAAAGGCAACAATGCAAGGGAAACTGCGAGGAATATTGATACAGTATATGGCGATCGGGCAATAAGCGTAAGCCAGTGTCAACGGTGGCTCCAGAAATTCCAAGCTAGAAAATACAACCTAGAAGACGAGCCTCGTCCTGGAAAATCTGTAGCTCTTGACGAGGACGTCCTGCAAGCCCTGATGGGACAAAATCCCGTCGTAACTGTTGGATTTTGTCATTCAACCATTCAGCGATACCTGCATGCCATCGGAAAAGTCAGTAAATTGGGTCAATGGGTTATTCACAAACTTTCCGAGTCTAATCGTGCGCAGAGAATGAATGTGTGCTTTTCTTTGCTGTCGTGTCTCACTAATGAACCTTTTTTGGGCCGAATAGTGACTGGTGGCGAGAAATGGGCTCTATAAAAATGTCAAGCGCCGAAGAGAGTGAATAGGGAAAGGAGAAGCACTGGTACCCCAGGCTAAAGAGGGGCTTCACTCACATAAAGTGTTGTTATCGATTTGGTGGGATATGAAAGGTTTAGTCCACTTTAAACTTTTAAATCCAAACCAAACGATAACAAAGGAGATCTACTGCAAGCAGGTTGAGCGGCTTAAGTCAGAGCTAGAAGAAAAACGACCATCTTTGTTTTCAAGATGAAAGGTGTTCTTCCATCGGGATAAAGCTCGGCCACATACAGCGAAGATGACATTCGAAAGGCTGGAGCAGTTTGAATGGGAAACGATGCCCCACCCACCATATTCGCCAGATATTGTCCCATCTGATTATCATTTATTCCGCAGTCTTCAAAATTATTTAGATGGAAAAAATATGAATTCTGTAGACGAGGTCAGAACAGTACTAGAGGAATATTTTCGTGTGTGTGTATGTGTATATATATATATATATATATATATATATATATATATATATATAT
>NC_069006.1:18419886-18420615 GCF_001194135.2 Octopus bimaculoides | reverse complement strand
TGTATATATATATATATATATATATATATATATATATATATATCTTAGTGTGTGTGCCTGTGTTTGTCCCATCACCACCGCTTGTTGGTGTGTTTGCGTCTTGATAACTTATGGGTTCGGCCTAAAGGACCGATAGAATAAGTACCAGGTTTAAAAACCAAATATATACTAGGGCTCGATTAATTCGTCTAAAAACTGCATGGTTGCAGTCGAATGATTGATACCAGTAAAAGATAAAAAAAATAAACGATATATATATATTTGTATGTGCATTTTTATCTCTGATAAAGGCCGATAGGGTCGACTTCTTCGAATAAACCTTTGAAGGCGGTGCTCCAGCATAGCCGCAGTCCAAATATTGAAACAAATAAACGCTTAAGAGAAAGACTATTCTGGTTGGCGCAATCACATTTGCATAACGTAACATGTTTGACAGATCAGCTTTAATATCTGGAGTTTCAACAGAGCAATGAATAGGAACAAACATGTATACCGAATCATCTCTTTCCCAAACCCCCATTTCTATCCTTTTCCTTCCCCCTCCTCTCTTTCTCTCTCTCATTCATTTTTCCTTACACATATACACCCAAACAAGTGCGCCTTTCATCTGCTTCTCTTTCATAAACGCTCTACTCTACCTTTCCTTGTATATATACTTCTGTGTGTATGTGTGTGAGCATATATATATACATATATACATATACATATATATATATATATATATATATA
>NC_069006.1:18414510-18417010 GCF_001194135.2 Octopus bimaculoides | reverse complement strand
TCAGTTTCTTCTTCGTAGAACATAAACAGAACGAATTCAGTCAACTATCGCTACTGGAATAAGCCAATACATTTATGCTATTGATTTACTGAGCACTTGTTCTTTATATAAAAGCCTTCTTCCTGCAAACAAACGGATAATAAGATATAATAGATATATGGTGAACTCTCGGGTGAAGGTTCGTGGCAATAGAATCTTCAAATATATTGTGAAAAGAAAAAAAGTGGAAAGTACAACTGACAAATTCTTTATTATGATTTGATAATATATTAGTGTATAGTGATGTATGTTGAATTAAATCTATTATTTTACATTAAAAGTAATAAAAAAATCGCTCCTATTTTACATTCAATTCAGCGGACTTCTGTCAATAACAAACACACCCTTCTTATAAACAGCATCAAGTGGAAAGTTTATACTGAGTGTATGTGTGTGTGTACATGCGTTTGTATGTGTGTGTGCGTGCATGGATACATATATATGTCTATATATACATGTGGGTGTATGTGTATAAAGATATACATACATATATGCGTATACATATACAAACGTATATATTTTACAGACAAGAAAGTAACATTTCCAACGCAGTGTATTTTTCTTGTCTGTAAAATACGAAACACATTCGACGTTTTCAAATGAAAGTTTGTTTACAAAATGTTGTGTGTGTATGTGTGTGTACAGCATATAGCTTTGGGGATGCAAAGAGGAAAATAGAACACAAAGCATGTATCTCTCTCTATATATTTTATAGGTGAATGAAAGTGGTGTGAATGGTGCGAGTGAACGGGCCTGCCCTGAGCCTATGCCTGTAGTTGGAAATATGGAAAGTAAAAGAGGCATGGGTTTTTTTAGTGGGGTTTTCCATGAGCAACCCTCAAACGACTCCTCCCTATTGAGGATTACTCATTGTTGATTTCTTTCGTTCTTCCTTTTTTTTCTTTTGATTTTGTTAGTCTTGTTTACATGCAAAACCCTCACACACGTATACACACACATTCTTTGTTTTGCCCTGTGCTGTCCATAATGTTTTTCTTAATGTAAACCTTTGTGGTTAATAAAGACATCATTATTAATAATCGATGGAAGTATCGTATTAATGCTTAAAAGAAAAAAAGAGAGGTTAAGAACGAAAGAAAAATATAAGATGGGTTAAAAAAAATACACAATCGGTTCTATGGGAGGGATATAAGAAGAGAGGAAGGGCGAAGTGAGCGTGTATAGGAGTCTATTAGTGTTTGCAGATGGGCATAAGAGGTGAAATGCTGTATGAGTTGATCTGGGATGAGCAATTGTGTGTAGTCATGTGCAAGTGCGAAAGTATATGTATATAGCCATAGCACAGTTTAGTAAGAGTGTGTAGACGTTGGTATATGTGTGTGCGTGTAATCGTGTTGTGTATCGTGTATATTCGGCACGCTATCGTAAAGTCTTGATTCATAGCGACGCGTTTTTCCAATCCACTCATCTGGCAAAAATGACTTCTACCTGTATTTCAAAGGGCCGCCCTTGCCACATTCTGTGTTACGCTGAATCACCCTGAGAAGTATGTTAAGGGAATACGTGATGGTGGAGTGCTCAGCCACTTGCACATTAATTCCACGGATCAACTGGGACACTCGTAGTCATAACCGATGGACTGCCAGAGATTGTGTATGTAAGGAAAGCATGGAAGTGAGGAGGTAGACTCAGGCGTGAGCGTGAAATAAAAAGTAAGGCAAGAGGCATGAGGAACGAGTAACTGGAGTGTAATTCAGGAGTATGGCTACGAAATGCTGTTGCATGGATGGAAGGCATAGCCAAGGGAGAAGAATAGGAAAAATTTAGAGAAAGAAAAATCACACTACAACACTGGTTCAAAAGGTTAGTTTGCTCTTTGACAGAAGGAAATAAATGAGGCACTTGAAGGATACTGGCAAAAGGGTGACAGTAACTTCAAAGTTTCGGATTTCCAGTGATCATCATTCAGTTGAGGTATGTTCATCTGGAACTTCTGAGTCACTAACAGCCTTTTCCTTGTAAAATTGAATACGCATGTACTCTATTAAAAAATAATAAGTGATCCATCAGTTTAATGTTGAATTGTAATTAAATAAATCTTCCTTTAAGACCAAGCGTTAACGTAACATATATGTGTCTTTGTGTATCTATGTATGTGTGTGTATTTGGGTACAGAAACAAAGCATGTGTGCCAGCATTTTCGTGCCTGAGTGTATGAATAATGCCCATAATCCGTTCATATCATAGGAAAAGGTGTAAAAAAAAATGATAATATAAAACTCAGATCCTATGTTCGTTTGTTTCCATACCATGTCAGTTGTACGCCATATTGCCAAGACTGCCATTTTATCTATTTATCTATTCATCTGGGGAGAGCATTTTTTTTTACCCCCGTTGTTTCTCTTCAAACAAACAATGTATGAACGAATATATTGAATGACGATGAAGAGCAAGAGCATAATAATAATAATAATAATAATAATAATAATAATAATAATAA
>NC_069006.1:18414019-18414500 GCF_001194135.2 Octopus bimaculoides | reverse complement strand
TAATAATAATAATAATAATAATAATAATAATAATAATAATAATGTACGATGGAATTATCTTTCGACTATAATTTGTAGGCAATAAATCATTGGCTAATAGGATACAATTGGGCAGCATCGGACTTCAAATCTGTATCCTGAGACGCTGTGCAAGGGAAATAATAGGATACATACACATATATATATACATATTCACACACATATAAACATACGCGCGCACGCACACACACACACACACACACACACACACACACATATATATATATATATATATATATATATATACAAATAGTATGTGTTTGCATGTATGTGTATGTGAGCGTACGTTATATGTATGTAAATATACATAGATATGAGGGTGTAGATATAGATATGTGTATATCAATATACATATAAACACACACAGATACATATATGTAGTATGTTTGAATACATATGTATATATATGCACATATATATATATATATATATATATATATAT
>NC_069006.1:18410994-18412423 GCF_001194135.2 Octopus bimaculoides | reverse complement strand
ATATATATATATATATATATATATATATATATGAACATATACATATATGCATGCATAAAAAATATATATATATATATGTGTTTGGGTGTGCATGTATATAACTGAAATATGTGTGTTTGTGTATAAGTGTGTAGCTTAGCATATATTATATACAAATGCATTTTTTACATCCGTTTCTTTGTGTTGTTCATATATACACGTTAATATTGTTACACAGTAATATGAACGCACCATTTCAATGCATTTTATATATTAGATCTGTTTAGCAGTATAAGTTTGAATATATATATATGTGTGTGTATATATATATATATATATATACATATGTGTGTATATATATATATATACATATGTGTGTGTGTTTGTGTGTGTACATATATGGTTGTGTTTACTGTGTGCCTTTGTACAAAACAAGATTATTTGTATATATGTAGGTAATTGATTTTCATGGATGATGAAGAAAATTTAATCATTTACATATATGAATGCATGTGATGCTCATATGTGTGTGTATGTTTTTGCATATATGTGTTCATCAGCGTGTATATATATATATATATATATATATATATATATATATATATATATATATATATATATATATATATATATATATATGTATGTATGTATGTATGTATGTATGTATGTATGTATGTATGTATGTATGTTTACGTATGAAGCTGCATATATATGTATGCTTGTATGGGAGTGTGTGTGCGTGTGTATTTACTGTCTGTTTCAAGGGTGTGTTTATATTTGCACTTTTTAGTATATGTGTTCTATACATGTACTGATGAGAGTGTGTGTGTGTGGGAGCTGGTGGCGGCCCTCTGTGTTTCTCTGTTTGTGTTATGTGTGTGTGTTTGTTTGTATGATGATAATGGTATATAAAACGTAATAGTTAGAACGCCAGAGGGGGGTATAGGAGAAAATGAAGCAAGGCAGAGGAAAAAGGGGAGAAAGAGGGGTGAGATGCAGGGGAAGAACACGGAGGAATTATGAATTATGCATAGGCAAAATGCAGTTTGTGTTAATTTGTTTGTGTGTAAATGTTTAAGTGTGTATGCGAGTATATACATACATACACATATACACACACCTGCATACATACGCACATACACACATATCTGTATGCATGTATATGTGTGTATTTATGTACGTATGCATGTGTGGTGGAGTATTTGTGTGTATGTATATACACACACACACACACACACACACACACACACACACATATATATATATATATATATGCGAATATAAATATACATACGTATATATATATTTATATTCATATCTATATAGATAGATGGGTGGATGGACGGATGGATGGATAGATATATAGATTGATAGATGTATATGTGGGTATATTTTAATATGTTCATATATATATATATGTTTGTACGTATGTATGTGTGTGTGTATATAT
>NC_069006.1:18409506-18410755 GCF_001194135.2 Octopus bimaculoides | reverse complement strand
ACACACACACACACACACACACACACAACATATCATTAACCTTACAAAGTATTTCCTCGTAAACCATAGATATCGCCAAGGTGAACTACAGTCGTATCAAAACATTCGCTGCTTCCACAGCTTGTTAAACAGAACAAAACCTTGCATTATAAAAACGTAAAGCTCTTCTTTGCTGTGTAATTTCTACATCTCTATTATCTACCCTTTCAGTTATAAGATTTTTCTGGAGTATTACTTTGTGAGTTAATGTTTCTTCTCCATCCAACAGTGAACCTGTAGAGGTTTAACTGAAAATAGTTTTAAAAGTGGGTTTTACAGCACATGCATACGTTCGGTCACCAAGACTAAATGTATGCATGTGGTAACAATTGTAGGATGTATCAGTTCATCCATTGTGGAAAACGTGTCTGTTTTACATTAATGTTTCAAGATGTTCTCTTCCTCGGTAAATATGATGGACTCTCCACATCGAAGACGTATGAGCGTTCAGCTTTCGCCGAACGACCTGCGCAAATGATTCGTTTATAGTGATCAAATGTATGTGGAGTACATTAGCTCACACTCTCCATCAAATCAACGTGCCCTGAACACGTGCACGGTGTACCCCGCTTCAGATATCGAAGTGACACAACGCACCACTCGGTCTAGGAATTGAAACCACGATCTCACGATCATGAGTGCAACACCTAACCACTAGGTCATGCATCCTCACTGTTCAGTAAATATAGAACATTCGGTAAATGCATTCCAGTTTTTTGCAATTTTAAACAAGGCACACGTTTTTGAATCCTTGCAAACTCTTACATCGCACTCAAGTCCCTTCGTAATTTAATTAATACTCTATAATACCTGTAATAAAAAGCAAAGACAAAAACGACATTGAAATATTGAACAATGGTAAGTTTTCATTGCCAAGAGTTGCTTTAGACCCTGTGCATATTTGGCTCTGATACTAAGGAAGTGAAAGCATGTTTTCACGTGTGAATAGATGATTCTAGGAATCAAGTAAATGAGACAAGATTTCAAACAGATTTTTTTCGACAAATAATCAAAATTGAATTTACTGGTACTCTGTCCTATTACCATGAGTTTACAAAATGTTTGCTTATAGAGAATCAATTTGGTACACTTTGCAGTTTCAACAATGGGAAGAGTAAAATTTAGTGTTAGATTCTAATAAAGTATATCTATCTATCTATCTATCTATCTATCTATCTATCTATCTATCTATCTATCTATCTATCTATCT
>NC_069006.1:18408420-18409347 GCF_001194135.2 Octopus bimaculoides | reverse complement strand
TATATATATATATATATGATGGTTATAATGCAAACAGCAATATTTGTTTCATAGAAAGAATACAGAATCTGGAGACAGATTTTCGCCGTGAAATATTGATTCCCCAGTTTTATAATTTATGATTTTAAACCGACATATAATGGTCATGTCCCTTGTGGCACCCGTCTGCGTCACCCTGCACCTCACTCACAAGCATCTTCTCCATTCCCAGCTCCAATAATACACGACTTCCAACTATGTTTATGCTTTTGTTTCTGTGCGATTTTTGTGAACACTTGGGATACATACGAGTGTATATGTTTGTCTGCATGTATATGTTATGTAGGTGTTTGAATACATACATACATATGTATAAATGTATATGTGAGAGATCGTGTGTGTATGTGTATATATATGAATGTATGTATTCATATATATACATATATACATGCACATACATACACGTATGTGTGTATGTGTATATATTTGTAGATATCTTATTTGTGTGAGTATATATATATATATATACATACACACGTGTGTGTGCGTGTAAATAAATAGATAAATAGACAGACAGACAGACAAATAGAAAGATAGATCGATGGATAGATAAACTTGTTCGTGAAGACAAGATAAATTGTCATAGTACATACATTTATTCATACATTCAGGCATACATATACATACATACGATAATACATACACACATACATGCATACATACATACATACATACATACATAAGTACGTACATGCGTACGTACATACATATATACACACGTACGTACATACATGCATACATACATATATATACATACATACACATACATACGCACATGCATACGTGCATACATACATACACACACACACATACATACATACATACATACATAAATGTACATAATTTTGTTTGTAGATGTATTTGAAATGACGAAATATACAAATATAT
>NC_069006.1:18405673-18406716 GCF_001194135.2 Octopus bimaculoides | reverse complement strand
CACACACACACACACACAAACATATATATGAATATATATATATATATATGAATGTATGTATGTATTATAATAATAATAATAATAATAATAATAATAATAAATAATAATAATAAATAATAATAATAATAAGCCTGTCAGCATGTGAATATGTGAGTATTCTATACAAATCTATAAATCTTTCCTAAGCATGTATTATTTTTCTTTTATGTGAATGTCTATAAACTTATATCTATGGCGCTTCAAATATATATTTTAGCAAAAGCAATAACACTGAAGTTAATACATACCGAAACGTTTTGGCAAACCAAGGGCCGACAACTCCCCCACTTCGCCATCATAAGAATAAGGTCATTGACCTCCAGTCTAGCGATATATATCCCATCAGAATTTTAGTAATAATGATTTTTGGCTCATAGATTCATATAAACAGCTCGTAATGGAATTGTCATCGCATTGAAGTGAACAAGTCTACATATGGTGGAACGTATAATAGGTTATCGCATAGACAAACATTTGATAATCATGCGTGTTGTCTTTTTTTTCTATTGCCGTTTGTGTAATGTGCACACGTGAATTAGTGTCTACATGTATATATGTATAGATCTATATAGAAGTGTATATATATATATATATGTATATACACATACATACATACATACATACATACACAATCAGTCATACTCAGACACATACTTAGAGAGACAGCGATACATACAGACAAGCATAGATATTGAAGACGCTTGGATTCTGATCAGAATGTGTTTGCTGAATTATATGTTTGTGCATGTATACATGTGTATGTATGTGTATACACACACACACACACACACACACAAATATGTATATGTATATATATTATTTGGTGATGCTAACAGAAAAAATATTTCCCAAAATATGAGTATATAGGTATATTTTTATTTATATTTAGCAGAAGCAGCTAAGTGACTAGGGCTGATATTTTGATAAGTGCCAACGCACGAAACACTCGGCCTTTGAGTCACTCAGTTGCTTCTGCTAAATATTAATAAATATATATATATATA
>NC_069006.1:18402332-18405153 GCF_001194135.2 Octopus bimaculoides | reverse complement strand
GGTTAATAAAAAAAATATATCAGAAAAAAGTACACGCTAAAGAATAGATCAGTAATAATTACAACAAAAATTTTATATCTTGGACATAGAGTTACCGAAGGTTTCGCATCCACAAAGCAAGGCCTTGTGGACAGCTCGTCAGACTATATAAATTCAGAATTTAAAATATCTACGTCGCAGATGTGAGGAAACGCTCAGGACTCGAGGAATATGTTTTAACAAAAAAAACGTTAATGAAGACGGGTTATCTTCACTGAATCAGGGGGTAAAAAAAACCCTTATAGACACGAAGAGGTCCAATTTTCCAGTAAGTTGCGCTTGATGCGGATATATTTAGAAAACACTTCTTTACTGCTATTTAATGCGCCAGGTTTCTTATAGTCGTTAAGAATTTTGGCTCACTCCACGATGCAAATCTTGCAATGGCCACTTCTATTAATATACGTGCTCGGATGATCAATTTCCACCTGATGTCATACTGGGTCCCTTGATCTTTGAGGTGCCATACATGGCGGGCCAGGGATGTGACAAACTTTAATGAGAATATGAAGTAATTCGTTTGTAGAATAATGATTCTCAAATCGTACCACATACATGTATGTATGTATTATGTATGTATGTACGTACGTATGTATGTATGTCCTGTTGATACTTCCAGTTGTGGCCGAGTTGGAGTTTCACAGCAGATTCCTTCGCGTTTTCATCAAGGAACCTGATGTAATCCTCCTTTCTCATGATACCTTCGACCTTGACATGGTTGTCTGTCCCACTGAAAAAGAAACATCCCCTTAGTATTATGTTTCCACCACCATGCACCATGCTTCATACGCTAGACATTGTATTGTTATTATTCTTTCACTTACTTGTCGGTCACATTTAACTGATAAACAAACTTGACAAAATGCATTAATTTCATCACAAAAATTTCATCACCTCTCTCAACTTTGTTTTCTTTCTTCTAGTATGATTGGTACGTAGTAAGCAAACAACATACTGCAATATATATATATATATATATATATATTGGTCTCTTTTGCTGAACCACTAGATTACGGGGATTACGAGCACACCGACATCGGTTGTGAAGTGATGGTGGGGGATGACAGACAAAGGCACAAAGACACATATATAAAAAAATATATATACGACAGGCTTCTTTCAGTTTCCGTCTACCAAATTCACTTACGAGGCTTTGATGTGCCCGAGGCTATAGAAGACACGTATCCAAGGTACCACTCACTGGGACTGAACCTGGAAACATGTGGTTAGGAAGCAAGCTTCTTACTACGCAGCCACGCCTGTGCCTATGAAAGACGTACTCGGGCTCGTCCGGGATTCGAACGCGGGGCCTCTCACATCCAAAGCAAGAATCATGCCCCTAGACCAACGAGCCAGACAACCCGATATATACACAGTGCGGTGAATAAACTGTCGTCTAAATCACACAAAAATAAAAAATAATACTGACATCTCATTTTAATAGATATGTTTACCAAATTACATAAAAATATCTTGAAATACTAAAGAGTAAATTTATTCAATAAAATCGCCATTGCTTTAAACCGTGGCCTCTAGATAACTTCGGAATTTCCTGCAACTCTTCTGGGTGGTCTTCTAGTTTAAGTTGGTGAATGCTGTCATAGTCCTTGCCTTCAGTTCATTTTTGATGTGACAAGGAGTTTTCTTGGTCTCTCACTCAACTGTGCCCCACACATAATAATCAAGGGGTTGCAGTCTGGAGAGTTAGGCGGCCAGATGTCAAGGGGGGTGTGGTTGCAGAAACTGTATGACAGCCACGACTGGGTTCTCCTGCTTGAGTGGTGCCAGAGATGGGGTCTTTCAGCAGCCACCCTCTTGACCCAGGGTAGCACTACTCCCTCCAGGCACTTGAGTCTGAGACCGTGTTGGAAGATGAATGGAGGCATCACTATTGATCACTTCAAACACCATGATGTTGGCTGGATGTTTGATTTTTATCACTTTCGGTACATGTCCTCAGATTGACACCCAAACACTCTGAAATGTTTGTACTGGAGCTTCCAGCACGAATGCCAAACAGTACAACATGTTTCCAAATTTCTGGCAGAGTCAATTGCTTCATGGTGTTGTTTTACTCACAGACGGTGCACAACTGAGCCTACTATATATATATGTGTGTGTGTGTGTGTGTGTGTGTGTGTGTGTGTGTGTGTGTGTATGTATGTATGTATGTATGTATATATACATGTATATTGTATACAGATATAATTATACACACACATATGTACATACGTATAGATAGATAGATAGATAGATAGATAGATAGATAGAGATTACATATGTGTAATATCTATCTCCTTATGTATTTATCCCTCTATCAATACACGAATCAAATTATTTCATTTACGTTTATGTATCTATCTATCTATCTATCTATCTACCATTCTATCAATATCTTTTCTATATAAAACGTAATTACACATATGTAATATAATTATATATACGCTATAATTATATATTTACAATTCTGTGTTCCCGATCTCTGCATATTTGCTTCTGTTGATTGTATATTTGAATGGGTATGTTTTTGTGTTTTTGTGTGTGTGAGTGTGTGTACTATGTGGTTGTTAATGTGCGTGAGCTTCTGCGTGTTTGCTTCCTTAGTGCGTAAAATTTGTGTTAACTTTGCTGTTATTGGCATGTAATAAGCAATGTTTTTATAGACACACACACACACACACACACTTATATCTGCCTATATATATATATATATATATATATATACATATATATATGTGTATGTTTGTGTGTCTATAAATACATTGCTATATATATATATATA
>NC_069006.1:18401370-18401621 GCF_001194135.2 Octopus bimaculoides | reverse complement strand
TATACATATATATACATATATATGTATATATATATATATATATATATATATGTTTATATGGATGTATGCATGCATGCATGCATGTGTGTGTGTGTGCGTGTGTGTGTACATCTGCCAGCGAGGTGGTTGTGTGTTTGTGTTTTCTCCCGCGCTAAGATTGATGTATACATATATTTAGAAATCTCGCAAACTCATTTATGGAAGAAACACACAATTATACGTGCACAGATGCACACACATACACGCGCGCG
>NC_069006.1:18390996-18398358 GCF_001194135.2 Octopus bimaculoides | reverse complement strand
TATATATATATATATATATATATATATATATATATATATATATGTGTGTGTGTGTGTGTGTGGTGAAGGACTTAAAAATATATAGCTACTGAAGAACGAAGGGCGTAAATTGCTATATGAAAATGAGTATGGAAATATTGTTATATTATATGCGTAGCTGAGGTCAAGCGCGTCTATTAAAAGTTGAGTTTGTCTCAAGCCTAGGGACTTATTATACTGGAAATTACCTCAGTTTCCGTTGTATGTAAATGACTGAAAATACAAGGTTTCCTCGTGGACAAAGCAACATTCCGTCGCTGTTTTAAATCCGCAGGTGCTCCATGGTAATCATATTCAGTTGAGTATACTGAGACAACTGTAAAAATAAAGCGATGTCTCACTGAAAGTCACAACTAGCATCCTAGAATCGAACCCATGACGCCAAAGCCACTACACCACTCACACATATAATGCAAATGTTTGTATTTTTCAGCTTATTTCCATGTAACAGTATAAATCAGAGGGTTTCCAAAATTTTTCGCGCCACCACCACCATACACCACCATAGTCAGAGACCACTTTCTGTATCAAATTCAAACAACTGTATTTCACAAATAAAACTTAACCAAATTAACCCTTTATTTGGGATCTTTTTCTTACATCTATCGCCTCCTTTTAGCAACCCCATTATCACCCCCTCTGTTCTTCAGTACCGTCCCCCAAGGGCTGGATCTTCCCCCCACCCAGTTGGGAAGTACCGCCCACTTTAGGCGCCACTGGTATAGTTCAAATCCCAAATATTTATCAAAAGCAAGCACGTGTCAGTTGAAATTCTTCGATTTTAACCTATCAATAGACACCCTAGAATTGACTGTTAGAAATAAGCGTCGTCGATATCGACCGAGGACGAATTTAGTTTATATTCATTTATATGTGCATGAATATAAACACATATTTCAAAGGTACTGGGTCGGTCCAAGTTGTTATTACAATCACATCTGTATGTTGTGTTGCATAACATAATCTTAAATAATTCCAATTAATTCCCTTAATCTTTGAAATATTTTAATCCCTTGTCATCTAATTCAGCGTAGATTTACTCCAATTTAAACTGTCTTCTCTCTGGTCTCCTTTTAAACCAATCATTAGCAACGTAATTGATCTCTGGAATGGAAAGAAAAGTATTATTTAAGCTATTTAGGTTGGTCTATGTATGTATGTATGTATGTATGTCATTATGCAGTTATATTTCAAGATTTCTTGCCAATAAAGAAAGAACTGATTTCTAACCTAAATCCAAGGCTCCCTCGTTGGAATTACAACAACATCAACAGGGTATATATGTGTGTATATGTGCAGTATTTGGAATCAGTGCATGTGCAGATTTATACAGTTGCATGTCTAGATGTGCGCATATATACTTAAATGGCAAACTTCTGAAAAGTTTTACAGAATTTTACAATTCCAGTGATGGCTTCAATCTATACTCGCTGGATCAGCAGTGTGTTACATATCACAGTACGCCAATAATTACAGGTATAAACCTGAACTTGTAATCTGGGTAGAGTAACTAGATTTCTCAATAGTTCAACGTAGGTATTTTCTTTTGCTTACCAACCACGTAATTCCAGATTCAGTCCCTCTTCGTAGCACCTCGGGCAAGTGTCTTCTATTAAAACCTCAGGCGACCAATGCCTTGTAAGTGGACTTCGCAGACTGAAACTGAAAGAATCTCGTCGAAGAGTGTAGACTTGAAACGTCAAAGATTTTTCAATTGTTCCTGAGCGCCAAACTAATACACCTGCTTCTTGTTCCTTCACCTGACTTCAGCTTTTGTTTTCTGTAAATTTGAACTGTATGTATGTATATATATATATATATATATATATATATATATATATATATATATATATATATATATATATATGTGTGTGTGTGTGTGTGTGTGTGTGTGTATATACGCGTGTATATATGCGAGTAGGTATATATATATAGGTACTTATGATATATGTACATTTTACGTATGTGTGACTGTGTATGTATGTGTGCATGTATATGTATATGTACCCATGTATGTTTCTATATTTGTATGTGTGCATATATATGTATGTGTGTACGTGTATGTATGTATATCTAACTATGAGTATATGTATGCATGTATGTATGTATGTATGTATGAAAACAATATACATCATGTTTTTCAAACATAATTAATCTTCTGCTGTGAAGATATAACACTTAGTTAAACAACTGTTGTATGCGAGGTATTCTTCTATGATGGTTGTCTTTGGTTGTTGGCTGCGTGTAAAATACAAACAATTAACAGGAGATTTATTTACTGAGCATTGTGTCTGCCGGGTTGGTCTTCGGATGAAGAGTAAAAACAAAGATTTATACACACTAGGACAGACAAGACTCTGGGCTCCATGACAAAATACTTGGTGCGTATAGATCTGTTTGACTAGGCCATCACAACTGGAGAAATATTGTACTACACTCGTGACGGCAAATCTGTACCTTCAAGCTGTATGGTTGGAGAATGGAAACATGAGTATGAAGTTGTTAAAACCCCTGCCTCGGAATTCTGTATCTAGAACCGGCTTGAGATTGAAATGAGAATGGGGATGGAATTGTCACCGCTATAGCTTTGACATTCTGAAGTATGGCACTAAAAATTCACACTCTTATAAGCCTCATTAGAAGGTTATAGGAAGTCGAATCAAGTAATGGCTCGGTGCTGCTTGGTCATTTAATCGGCCGACCATGTGAAATGACTGTGATTAAAGCTTGACGCTTACTCAACTATTCAGCGATTTGGTTTCGAATATGTTACACTACAGAAGCAATATAAGCTCTTGTTAGTTTCATATTAAATAAAACTCCTCACAAATAGTAAGTTCAATTATCAACTACCAAAGTGAAGGAAAATATATGTTCTTCTGCAAAACTTTAGTACAGAAAGTGCTCGTAATCGGGCAAATATTTACATATTGGATACTAAGTTACAGGCCACAATTTAATAACAGAAATTACCAGCACAGCATGGTTTATAGTCAATATATGTTTATATGAAAATCATGTACCATGTCTTAAATAACTATACATATAGCCATGCTGTGAAAATATATAACCTGTGGATAGATGAGAAATTCATATATAATTATGGTATTTTGCTACAAATATCAATTTGGTGTAATAATAGATAACCGTATGGTTGCATGTGAAGGATACGATTTTTCACAATAGAACTCTCCATATAAAAATAAGGCTTAGAAGAATTATAATGATGTACAGCATTCGAAGATTTTCACAAATTATTCTCTCTTTCTTTGTCTTTCACAAATACGCACACGTGTGTGTATGCGAATACGTGTGTATGTGAATTTGTGTGTATACGTTTGTGCGTGTGTATACGTTTGTGAGTGCGCGTGCATAGCGCACGCTCGGCCATCGAAGTGACGGGGATCTTCTAGTCATCCTTAAAAATGGCTGATAACTTCTGCTCTGACTTTGTTTAGAGTGAAGATGAGTTGCGTACTGTCAACCTCACTTTCTCATCCGTAACCATCTTCAATCTAGCAAGACCACGTCAAAACGACTGAGCATGGAGACAGACGCAGTGGATGACCAAGTTGTCTTGCTTGCCTCATCCGGCTCTCTGCACACCACAATGCATTGCTGCAAACGTCTCCACCTCCGATGAACCTTGAAGGATTCTTGCGTGGAAACCGCTGGATCCACTCTTCACATACATAGGCATATGAGCCCTTATATGCAAATAACGTTATGTCGAGGGATTATTGTTTAACATGGATTTTTTTTCTCTCATCCGATGAGCTAGCTTAATATCTGCATTAATTTAAAGAGTGTTTATATTAATGCGGACATGAAATTAATTTACTTATTATAAAATACAATAAAATAAATACTTTATGCATGTTTTAAGTTGCGAAACAATTGTTGTGATATAAGAATTTCCAATGGTTAAATAAATTTTATCATACTATTTTCACTCGTTATTTATAACTTTATATGCTCCTTATGGTTGTCACTTGTATTATACTATATATTGTATGTGATTTGGAGAATGATACGTTAAGGAGCTTTTTTATGAGCACCATCGGATTAGTTGAATCCATATATTGTGACTTAAATTTACACAAACACACACACACGTATATATATATATATATATATATATATATATATATTTCGTATGTGTATTTCGTGTGCAAGATTCTTGATGTGGATACGTGTGTTGAAAGAAATACAATTAAACCTTGGGAGAGGCATTATGCCGGTAATAAACACACGCACTGGTTCAGTCCTTTATTAATTTATAAACAGTATTTAGTTTTTTTGTTAAATCATTTCATTGCACTCTTGCAATCTCTTCAGTAACTTGTCGCTCTACTTCCATTTATTTAGATATATACGATGAACTTCTTTCAGTTTCCATCAGCCAAACCCACTCACAAGAGACTTTGGTCGGCCTGAGGCTATAGTAGAAGACACTTGCTCGAGGTGCCACGCAGAGAGGCTGAACCCGGAACCATATGGTTGGGAAGCAAGCTTCTCACCACACAGCCACTCCTGCGCCCGCTTTTGTTCAAATCCAATTTACACAGCCCCCTCCCATCATCCCCGTCGTTTAACTCCAGTCAAACTCTTTATCCCACTTATGTCTAACTTTAACGAAACTTCTCACACCCTTTGTACTAATAACTCCAATAATCCCAATTAACTTATAATTATTTCTTTCTAGTTAAGATCATGTTTGATTACAATAATTAACGAACCTTGAGTAGTTTCTCAACGACATCTAGCATTCAAAGCTGCCATTTTCTCGATCACCACTACCATCATCTCCCCTAATTGCCCGTCTACCACTCCTTTTACTCCTTTCTCTCTCTTGACCCTACTTTTCCCCGCCTTTCTCTTTCTCTCTCTCCGTATCCCTCTTTCTCCCTCTATCGCTTTCTCACTCCCTTGTCCTACACAAACATCTCAGAAGTATTAGGTTGCCCTAGAAGTTCGTTCCTCTATCTAAGCGAAAATAAAACAAGTTTTAAAGACAAGGCGATTTATTCAATCAGTGATATAATTGCTGTTCCGTTCCAGTATCTTCTGGCATCACGTTGACATTATTCTCTGCTCAAAGAATTTCCTGTCATTACTGGCGAAAACCTCTTCCAGGTGAATGTTTACATACTCTTCAGAGTTGAAGGTCTGTCCATTCAATGAATTTTAAAGAGATCGAAACTGGCGGAAGTCTGGAGACACAAGGTCGGGTGAACATGGAAAATTTGGCAAAACTTCCCAGCCCAACTCAGCAACGTCTGCAAAAGTGTGTGCAGTCTGGCACTGGCAAGATGGATATAATAAATCGGTTGATTTGTCTAGCTGGTCACAGATTCATCCAATTGACGGTCCTGTTCATGGGAAGAGAAACAAGTTAAAATTCCGCTGCTTTCTTGACTTTTTTTAAAAGGTAAAAGCATGAAGTGTCGATAACGTTCGTTTTGGTTTTCCATTTTCAGGATGATTACAAGCACACAAAATTCACCTTGTCTCATCGTAAGTTCGCGTCGAACCACGTTGAAGTGTCAAGTATCGAACGAACGCGCATGCGCAAAGGACAGAATGAGGTTAACTTTTCATTAGATTGCTTAAAATTTAGTTCGACAAAACCGAACGGACCTTTTGGACAACCCAATAAGGACTATCATTTTTGAAAGATTTCTTTCTTTCTTCTTTGATTATTTGCTGGTCGAAAAAGAAGTTTCCTTCTATCTTAGTGGTTCTCAACTATTTCTTACCCATGGGCTCCTTTCATTCCTGTTTTACTTTCAGTTTCCGTCTGCCTAATCCACGCACAGGGCTTTGGTCGGCTTGAGGCTATAGTTAAAGACACTTGCGCAAAATGTCACGCAATAGGATTGAACCCAGAACCATTTGGTTGGGTAACAAACTTTGTACCATACAGCCAAGCCTGCGCGCATGCGCGCACACACATATATCTCTTTTACTTGTTTCAATCATAAGACTTTGGCCATGCTGGAGAACCGCCTTGAAGAATTTTTAGTCGAATGTATCAAGCCCAGTACTTACTTCTTAAAAGCCTAGTACTTATTCTACCAGTTACTTTTTGCTGAACCGCAAAGTTACGATGACGTAAACACACCACCGCCGGTTGTCAAGTGGTGGTAGAAGGACAAACACAGACACACACAGAGATATATACACATATATACGACGGGCGTCTTTCAGTTTCCGTCTACCAGATTCACTTACAAGGACTTGGTTGGCCCAAAGCTATAGTAGAAGACACTTGCCCAATGGTGCCACGCAGTGACACTAAACCCGGAACCATGTAGTCGGGAAGCAAACTTCCTACTACACCGCCACGCCTATATATATCTATCTGTATGTGAGGGAGTATGTTTATATATATATATATGTGTGTGTGTGTGTATTTGTTTTTGTATGTATGTATGTGTGTATGTATAGGAGTTATTTTGTAACTCTCTGCGGTAATGATTTAATCCGTAGATTTCATCAAGTTATAAATTATCTTTCCGATGCGTTATCTATTTTTAAGAAGACAGATTTATGGAAATTGACTTGACGTTAGAACGGAATTAAATTATATTAAGTTTTACTAATAAGGCAAGCTAACTGATTATGTAACAGTCGAATTATTTTTTCTAAAATGAAGACGTTTAGTGACTGGGTAGTATAGGTGAGAGTGGTTAAGAGTGTAGCGATGGAATAAAATAGATAAACTATGTATTGTATATGAATTGCATAAGCAAAGCATTTTGTCAGGCATTTGAACAGTTGACAGGGAGTAAGTTTGCGATAACTTTTTTAGTCTTTTTAGAGAAATAGAAAATGAAAACAAACAAAAAAAGAGAGAGATGGAAAATAAAGGGGGGAGAAAAAAATTGAGTGGGCGAGAGGAAAAGAGTAAACACGAAAGAAGATGGAGAATACAAATGTATAGTGGAAAACGATACAAAGTGTCTGTTTGTCAAATAACAGAAATGAAAATAAATCTTCGTGTTTTATCGATGTTCACCAAAACAACTAAAAGAAATTGCTGAATTGTTTTTGCATAAAGAGTTCATATGAAGGGAGATAAATTACTTTTAGGTATTATTAAGATTTTGTTATTGTAAACATATCCGCGTAAATACATTTATAAAAGATAAATAATAGATTAATGAAGAAACTTTAAAAAAAGCAAAAATAAAGTGACAGCAAAATGTGCTTTAGAATTAACAAGTCATAGAATTTTAAGTTAAAGTAAAATTAAATTGTATTGTAAATGTATGTAAATTGAAATGGAGAATGCTGGTTTTAGAAAAATGAATAATTTAT
>NC_069006.1:18389284-18390648 GCF_001194135.2 Octopus bimaculoides | reverse complement strand
CCTGTCAGCAAACCGGTAAACGTTTGGAGAAATACCTTACTGATTATTATATGTGTATATATATATATATATATATGGGAGGGGGGTGTTCGTCGCTCACCAGCGCTTGACATCCTGTGTTGGTGTGTTTACACGTTCCCGTAACTTAGCAGTTCGGCAAAAGACAACTGATAAGAATAAGTACCAGGCTTAAAAGAAAAATAAATACAGGGGTCGATTCATTCGGCTAAAAGACAAAAAATTCTTGAAGGTGGTGCCCCAGCATGGCCACAATCTAATGACTGAAACAAGTAAAAGATGAACGAGGAAAGATAAACTGAAGTAAAAAAATTCAGAAAGGTAGAATGGTTAGTTTGTTATATCTGGGTAAAGGGGGAAAAATGTGTTTGTAAAATGAGCTGTGAGTTTAAAATATTAATAAGCAATTAATGGTGAGTGGGAAGTGAAAATTAATCAAGTGGGATATTTAAATTAAATACATGTGCATATTTATGGGATTAAATGTTAATATAGGAAAGAGATATTGTATTAATTCAACAAGGGTATTGCACTGATGTGTATGTGCGTGCGTTTGTGTATGTGCGTGCTAAATGTTATATAGTGAAATTGCAGGGAAATGATAAGCAGAGAGGATAAGGTAAAGCTTGAAGAGAGATCATACCATGTTAGATATTTACGTATGTAGCTAAAAGAAGGAATTGGTTAGAGATTAGTTAAGGCAGATTAGTGTAGGTTAATTATATTTTGGGCCATGGGGGATTGTGCAATTTCGGTGTAGTTAGTTAATTAAAACAAAAAATTAGTTTCGATTACATAAATGTATGGGAGAGCATTACCATAGCTATAGACAGTAGTTTCGTAACAGGTCATAACTATGGCGCTCCAGTATTTACTTTTATCTTCTGCTTGCTACAGTCATTGGACTGCGACCATGCTGGGGCACCGCTTTTGAAAGGTTTAATCGAACAAATTGAGCCTAGTACTGATTTTCTTTTCTAAGCCTGGTGCTTAATCTATTGTTCTCTTTATTTACCAAACTGCGAAGTAACGTGAACGAAAACAAACCGACACCGGTTGTCAGGCTGTGGTGGGAGACAAAGAGAAACGCGCATGCGCAAACATAAAAACACGTACACACATTCAAACATACATGTACAACTCAAGGCACTCCAACACAACATATACACATATGTCCCGAGAATTTTCGAAAAATATGAGACACAGGGGTGGTTATGTGGTAAGAAGTTTGATTCCCAACCACATGGTTCTGGGTTCAGTCCTACTGCATGGCACGCTAAGCAAGAGTTTTCTACTGAAGCTTCAGGCGAACTAAAGACTTTTGAGTGGATTTGGTAGGCACGGAA
>NC_069006.1:18388612-18389274 GCF_001194135.2 Octopus bimaculoides | reverse complement strand
GCACGGAAACTGAAAGATGCGCATCGTGTACACACACATACATATATATATATATATATATATATACGTGTATGAAGTAATGTTTATTCTTTTAGTTTTCTTTCAGCAAAACTAAATATGTTTCCACGCTCAAAACGTACCCCATTTTTCGATAAATATATTTTCAAATCATGTCGGGAACATATAACAGGTTTTTCTCCTTTTGCAAGCATAATATATATGTTTTGCTGTTTGTAGATCGTTGGTGTTGTTCTTAAGCAAGGAATATCACTGACAGATAATCAATACTGTTAGAAACCAATATTACGAACAAACTCGACGGAGGCAATTTTTCCTAAATATTATTAAGATGAGTGCATCCAGATGGAAGCTCCTCGAAGACACTCCTTGTAAATCTAACCGGATATCCAGCAGGTTTCTCGTCGAGTTTGATGACAGATAAAGAATTAATGAACACACTTGATAAATATTGAAAGAATATCAAATTTATAGGGAGCTATGTGGTAGTTACACGTTTCCGGGTTAATTTCCACAACGTGGCACTTCGGGTGAGAGTCTTCAACTATAGCTCCGGGCTCACCAAAGCCTTGTGAGTGGATTTGGTAGAAGGAAACTAAAAGAAACCCATCATATATATATATATATATATATATATATATATA
>NC_069006.1:18387204-18387914 GCF_001194135.2 Octopus bimaculoides | reverse complement strand
GTAGTTTATTGTTCTAACGTCCTGTACCCTGATATGCATGTATATACACATGTAGATGTAAGTATGTACATATATGTGTGTATACATGTATATATATTCTTTGTATTATTATATATATATATATATATATATATATATATATATACATACATGCATATACATACAACCGCACACATTCACATACATATATATATATATACATATGTCCGTCTTTGCGTTTGCGTTTGTATACCACTACCGCTTGACAGCTGATGTTGGTTCGTTTATGTCCCCGAGATTTTGCGGCTCGACAAAAAGAAACCGACTGGATAAGTGCCACACTTAAAAAAGAAAGAAACATGTACTGGGGATCAATTGGTTCGGCTGAACCCTTCAAGACGGTGCTCCAGTATGGTCGCAATCCCATGACTAAAACAAGTAAAAGATAAAAGAGAAGATTAAAAGTACCGTAATAACAATAACAACATGAAAAGAGTGAGAACAGTTATGTTTCGATGGATAATCGCCATAACTACTAAATCTACACCAATCTAACGGGATTTGACAATATCAGAATCTCTAAGCCGTGAGGATTTGGGGAAAAGCCCTTACATAGGCGAGAGTTATTTCAATAGATAACAAAAAATGTAGTTCGCAAAAAGCATCGTTCTCGTAAAGACAGGAAGCTTCGGATAGGTATATATATATATATATATATATATATATATACA
>NC_069006.1:18385713-18386652 GCF_001194135.2 Octopus bimaculoides | reverse complement strand
CAAAAGGGATAGAGATGCAGTTAAAGCCGTAAAATGTGACACCCGATGGAGACTTTGTGGAGTTCACCCTAACCCTAACCCACATCATATGCAGTTGTCCGAAAATGTCATCGCGGTATTTTTACCGATGAGACATGATGTTGTAGCTAGGACATTTTATAGGAAGGATAATCCCGAGGACGAAGAAATAAGAACCCACAATATGGTAGAAGCCGTAGCCACTCATAAAAAAAAGGAGTACCGGTGGAATGTCCCAGTGAAGACCCCAATAAAATGTAAGCACAACAGACCTGATATAATGATTTGGGATAGAGAAGAGAAACATACATGCATACATACAAAAATACCCTGTTGTTGATGTTGAAATTCCAATGAAGGACTCTTGGTTCTAGGTTAGAAATCGGTTCTTTCTCTATTGGCAAGAAATCTTGAAGCAAAATGAATAATGATATGCATATAGAAGCCATAGCCACTGATAATAAAAATGAGTACTGGTGGGCTGTTCCAATGAAGACCTCAATAGAATGTAAGCACAACAGACCCGATATAATGACTTGGGATAAAGTTTCCTGTACCTTGTATGTAAGTTCCAATAGTATTTAAAATTGGTCATTCCAAGCATAGAGTTTGTAAACCGTGTTACTGGATCGAGATATATTTGTACGTCTGTGTTTATTCCCCGCCCCCTCATACTTGACAACGGAATGTTCGTGTGTTTACGTCCCCGTAACGTGGCGATTCGGCAAAAGAGTCCGATAGAATACGTACTAGGCTTACAATGAATAAGTCCTGGGTCGATTTGTTCGACTAAAGGCGGGGCTCCAGCATGGCCGCATTCAATGACTGAAACAAGTAAGAGAATAAAAGAGTATATACAGAGAGACAAAGACAGATACAAATATACATACATACATATATATATATATATATATATATATA
>NC_069006.1:18383807-18384634 GCF_001194135.2 Octopus bimaculoides | reverse complement strand
TATAAAGAAAAAGAAAGAAAACGAGGAGAGACAATATACATGCAAATATATATATATGTATGTATGTATGTATGTATGTATGTATGCGTATGTATATATATATCTATCTATGCACACTCGCACACATGCATGACTATATAACTGGCTGTGTGGTAAGAATTTTCTTTCGCAACCAAATGGTTCTGGGTTCGGTCTTCCTCGGTCACGAGTGGACAGCCATCATGTATGTATGTATGTATCTATCTATATGGAGATGCAAGCGCAGCCCAGTCCGCAAGAAGTTTGTTTTTTCACTAGTTGCTCCGAGAGTTCAATCCCACTCTGTGACACTTCAGTTTTCTGTCTTTTACTGTAACTTAATATTGACCATCCATTGTAAACAGTTCGGAAGCTCGCGATATATGTGCGTGTATGTGTATGTGTTTATGTGTGCGTGTATATATATTTCTAAGCTGAGGGTAAAAATAAAGCAACCCTGCAAAGCACAACTAATCTTTACACATAGACGCACAGAATTGCATCAAATCCAGAACTACTTACCTCCCTTACACATAATCTTTTTTACTAAGGGACTAATAGACTTGACACCGTTCATAAAAAGCCTTACCTTCTTTTTGATTTCCAATGTGCATTTTCTTTTATTTTTCTGCTTACTTTCCCCTTACATTTCCACGTATAGTTTCTATTTTGTTTTTTTAACATATTTCTATTATATATTATATATATACATATTTATATTATGTACATATATATATGTATATGTATGTATATATAGATAGATAGATAGATAATACAAATGATATATGAACATATGCATGTATATATAT
>NC_069006.1:18376557-18383156 GCF_001194135.2 Octopus bimaculoides | reverse complement strand
TATATATATATATATATATATATATATATATATATATATATATATGTCTGTACATACATACATGTACATGTGTATGTACATATAGATGCATATATATATATATACATATGAATGTGGATGCGTATGTAGTACATATATACATATATAAAACCGTGTATGCATACAAATATATGTATATGTGCATGCATATGTGTGTGAGTATGTGTGTGTGTGTGTGTGTGCACGCGCGCTCGCATGTGTACTTACAATTATATATATATGTCCGTACGATGAGAGAGTTTGTGTGTTTGAATGTGTGCTGTGAATGCTTATGTGTGCATGTTCGTGTGCATACGTAGGCGTGCGTGTGCGTATGTATACATATGTATTCCTTATACGTACGTACGATAAATTTTACCAGAAGCTTGCTAACTAGATTATTTCTGCCGTTTATATTCCCAACGTTCAGTGACACAATGTGAATCCTGACAGAAAACAACAGCGAAATCAGTCCGTTATTATTAAAGTAAAAAAATCCTCTCTATCTACACTGGATACTTAACAAGGTTCCAAGGTACATTTATCTCAATTTCATTCTTCGGGCGTATAACCAGCTTCTCCAAGATTTCTTGTTGAGAACAACCTCCAGCAATATTCCTCTTTGCTTCTTCTTTGCAAGGAAATCACGCAAAATCGTTATGACATCGCATAGCTTACAATATGGCTTCTGTATTCATTCTTCTTCGGCACCGTCGTCGTCATATATATATATATATATATATATTTTTTTTTTTTTTTTTTTTTTTGTGCGGTTTTTCATTTTCTGCTGGCTCAATAATAATAATAATAATAATAATAATAATAATGATGATGATGATGTTTTCAAATTTTGGCACAGAAGCCAACAATTTAGAGCGAGGGGTAAATCAATTACATCGACCTCAGTATTTGCCTGATACTAATGAAAGGCAGAATCGGCCTCGGTGGAATTTGAACTTAGAACGTAAAGACGGACGAAACGCCTCTAAGCATTTTGTCCGGCATACTCACGATTCTGGCAAAAATCTTAGTAAAAATCTTGAGAAGTACATGGAACAAATAGGGGCTGCAATAAGGGTGGAGCACTTGCAGAAAACAGCACTGCTTAGAACCGCTCGGATACTCCGGGAGGTGCTCGAAAAATAAGGGGAGGGGATAAGTCAATTGCATCGACCCCAGTGTGTCACTGGTGCTTAATTTATTGACTCCAAAAGGAAGAAAAGCAAAGTCGACCACTGCGGAATTTGAACTCAGAACGTGGCGGTAGACGAAATACCGCTAAGCAGTTCGCCCAGCGTGCTAACGATTCTGCCAGCTCGCCAATAATAATGATTATTATTATTATTATTATTATCATCATCATCATCATCATTATCATCATCATTATTATTATTATCATGCACCAAGGCAGTCTCGAAGAGAGAAAACTTAATCATAAAGAAAGAAGTTGTACTATGTTAACTAAAGAAACCAAGATAAAAGAATTATACTAAACACAGACATACAAATAATTAAGAATTAAGAATTAATGAATAAATGAATTAAAGAATTAATGATTCAGATGAGTATTATGCGCACACATAAACGAAGAAGTTGGAAAGGAATATTATAGATGATGTAGGTTAATAGTTAAAGCAGATCTAAACGAAAAGAATAGGTAAAATGGTGATAATACGTAACGATAATCAAGATGTTGAAATAATACGACACAGTCTCTATAATGCTCTCAACTGGAAGCTAAGAGAATTAATTACTGAAGGAAACTGCCTGTGATCATGAACGTTCGATAATAGCCGAAAAAGTGTGATTGCGAAGCGGTCGAAGAGTAGTTTCTCCAGAGATGCAATGTTACTATCTGTTCAAATATGCTTGTGGCACGTTTGGACTAATAAACAAGCCCTTCACTGTGTTTTGTCATGGAGAAAATTTCTCGCTGTAGAGAAATGGTGTAAATACTCCTAGATCAGTTCGCAGCGCCACCTTTCCAGTCTGTGTGATACAGCATTTCGGAGTAGTTATCCCCCTCTTCGTAATTTCTCCAGAGAGTCTCTAAGTGTAAAGTTTCTCGGAAATCAAGGAATCTCTCCGGATCGAGTCGCAACTTCTCCGCACTGAGAGGTCACAGCTCAGCTCATCACCGTTACTATGATATGTGATGAGAATTTCGTGGGAAAGAAACGCACAACGGATCCTTCAAGCTGCACCAACCGGCAGGAGATCTATGGAGAGGCGAAGAATGAGATGGTTGGATAATATCCATATCTCACTTGGTCAAACTTGGGAGTCCACCCAGAAAGTGTAATTATAGGACCCCTCGAGGAGATGCCTGAGGATTCTACTCCCAGGAATAGTGATCGGAAATAATAGATGTATGTGTGTGTGTATGCATATACATATATACGTGCATATGTATACACACACAAGCACGTGTGTGTGTATTTGAGTTAGTTATTGATAAATAACTACTTGACAAACGGTGTTTGTTTGTTTTCTTTCCTGTAACCTCGTAGTTCGGCAAAAGACTTGATAGAATAAGCATCAGGCATTTAAAGTTGTGCTGTGAAAGGCGACTTATTCGACTGAAACCCTTCAAGGCGGTACCCCAGTATGACTGTTGCCCAAAAACTGAATCAAGCGAAATATAAAAAACCATAAAGGAAAAAAGCATTAACAACAACGACCTCAAGAACAAAATACTTCCGCCATAGGCTACACAGATTTATTTTCGTCTGTCGGAGCGACGAGGAGCTTCTCGTCATCCTGAGGACGACTGATGCCTGGTGCGGTGACTTTGTTTAAAATGGAGAGGACTTGCAGTTGAGTATCGTCAAACCTCACTCTCTCTCTCTCTCTCTCTCTTTGTCTCTCTCTCTCTTTCTCTTTGTCTCTCTCTCTCTCTCTTTGTCTCTCTCTCTCTCTCTTTGTCTCTCTCTCTCTCTCTCTCTCCCCTCTTTCGTCTGTGACCCTCTTCAATTCAGTGACAGGACTAGGTAAAGATGACTGGGGATGAGGACGGATGCAATGGATGACCAAAATGTCTTCCCTCATCTTGCTCTGCGTTGCGGCAGCTGCCTTCCTTTCCGTTGAAAGTTTCTTCTGTCAAGTCCGCCGCAGCAATCACACTGAGTGATATTAAGTTAAATATTCCATGTCCATCAGTCAGAAAGACGAGGGCCATCTTGTTATCCTTAAAGAAATGAAGGATGACTAACGTGATGACTTTGGATAAAGTAAAGAAGAATTATGCACCGCCTGTTTCTCTCCCTTGTCTCCAGTCATCTTCAATTCAGTGGCAAGAGCAAGTCAATGCGATGGGGATTGGAGACGGAAGCATCAATATATTGATATAACTTAGGTGAAAGAAACTGCGAACGTAACAAGGAATTAAGCGTTTAGCAATTTAAAGTTCGGTGATGGTCAACATTCCTTTGATCCTTTACTGCCTAGTTCAAAACGCCACAAACATTCCGCTATCATCACTATGCCAGAAAGATGAAACAAGATGACAGTCTATGGATTGTTAATAGACTTATGAGAGTCATTGTTCCAGACGAAACGTAAAGGTCTAATAATGAGAAAAGAAAACGAAGTTTGAATTTGCACAAAATTGTACCTACAATATCAAACACACTTACACAAACACACAACACACACTAATACACAAACATACACACACACAAGCGTACAATTTATGTGTGTGTATGTGCGTGTGTGTGCGTGTTTGTGTTGGATGAGGCGTTGAAAAGTGGCGTGTTTGTACGCGTTCCGAAGAAAATGGTGAGTCTTTAATTCTTTCATTCTACAGAATGTTAAAACAGTTGAAAGTGAGCTCGTTGATGGTAAGTAACAACAACGACCACAACAACAACAGTAACAATAATAACAAATGAAAATGAAAGCAAGAAAAACAAAAAGGAGAGAAGTTAAGAAGGGAAGAAAAAGAAACTAAAAACAGAAAAGAAAGACAGAAAACAAGAAATTTATAAAGGAAGGGAGAGCCAGTTAGGAAGAAAGGATAGATGGGAGGAGGGAAAGAAAAAAAAGAAGGAAAGGAGAGAACCAAAACCAAGATGGCTGTCATTGAAATTCCGGTCTCTGGTCATCGAGTAGGATAAAGACGTGTTTATCAATTTTACCTTATAAAATACCACCACCAGTACTTACTACTACTACTACTACTACTACTACTACTACTACTACTGCTGCTGCTGCTGCTGCTGCTGCTACTACTACTATGAAAAAAGTCTGAATCCATGTATGGCGGCGGTGGTGATGTTAACGATGGTGGTGTGGTGGAGGAGTGAAGAAGAGGTGGGGATGCATTGAGAATTGTGATCGTTGTTCGTCTGAAAAGCAACAGCAATATGGCGGCATCATTGCTGTTATTGTTGACTAACGATGGGTGGAAGGGAGAGAGAGTGAGAGAGAGAGAGAGAGAGAGAGAGAGAGAGAGGAGACAAGCCGTATGTGCGTGCATGAGTGTGTGTGTGTATGGACTGAGGTGTGTGCGTGAGAATGTAGATATATATAATGATGATAAATGAGCTTAGATAGGCGGCATTGGAGAGAGACAAACGAACAGCAAATATATATTTCTATTAGATGTGATTAGCTGTGAACACTGGATCGTGTATTAAGAGAAATAGACGAACGATTAAGAGAGCCAACTAGTGATTTGTACAAGGTAAATGAGGTGAGTGTGTGTGTGTGTGTGCGAGAAGTGGAGAGGAGAGGGAACATTACGTATCTTTATAGTGATATATTATACATACAAGCATACACCACGTACATATAGATTGTGTGTTCACGATGACACACAAAGACAGGCATGCACTTCTTGTATACATATATATTTATAGACAGGCATACATATGTACACACAAACATACATATACCTATATATGTATAATGTAAATTGATAAATATATGTATGTATACAGAGAGAGAGAGAGATTTGTGTCCCTGGGATACGTGAGTTTGTGTATGTCACACAACACATACATACACAACCAGCCAACTTATGATATTAATGAAGAGATGTAAGTATGGGAAAGTGAGAGAGTAGGAAAGACGGATTGAGAAGTAGAGAGAGAGAGAGACATTTTAAAACCAATTCATACACTCATAGACACACACACACACACACACACACACACACAGAGTTAGTGTATGTCGAATATATGTATATGTATATAATAGTACAAATGATATATGAACATATGCATGTATACATACGTATAATACAAATAATATATGAGTATATGCATATATACGTACATGTACGTACTTACATCTACGTGTATATATAGAGATGCATATCCGGGTACAGGACGTCAGTGTGTGTGTATATATATATATATATATCTATATATATATATATATATATACTGGATTAAATATGGCTGTCATTTTGCCCCTCTTTCTGTCTGTGTTTGTGTTTGTGTTGTGTGTGCGTGTATGCGCGCATGTGTGTATCTTTTGTCGCTCGCTCTCTCCATTTCTGTTCAGCAATAATGCCGTAAGGGCGTATTACTGTCTCCACTACCACTACCACTACCAATACCATCATCTTCATCATCATCATCATCATCACAACCATCACCATCATCATCCTCACTATCACCATCCTCCTCTTTTTCCCCTTCATCACTATCATCATCACCACAATCATCATCGGTTACACCATACCATTATCCTCATCACCATTCTTACTACCACCGTAACCATCCTCTTCCTCCTCCTCCTCCTCCTCCTCCTCCTCCTCATCATCATCATCATCATCATCATCATCATCATCACCTATTATCATCTTCACTATCACCATTCTCCTCTTCGTCACCATCATCAACACCATCATCATTATCATCATCACCAAGAATACGTACATACATGTATACTATCATACATACACACACACACACACATTCATACATACATGCATACATATATATACATCCTCCTCATCATCATTATCATTTTCATCTTCATTATCATCATCATTGCCCTCATTATCAGCGCTTTCGTTATGATATTCACTACGACTACCATGACCCAATGAAGAGATCGTTTGACCTGCTAGAGATAGCAACGAAATCTCTCAATAAACACCTATTTATTTATATAAAAAAGATTAATTTAATGACGGGTCTACTCTAAATTGTGGCTGAGAAAAAGGAAGGTTGCTTACGGCCGGAACTCTTTTTATTATATACTTACTTGACGAGAGCTAACCTGGGGCTTAAAATCAACAGCTACCACAAAGACTAACAATAACTGCCAACAACACGGCCGCCATCTCCACAACTAGGCCTCCCATCACCTCCGCCATTGTACAACCGCTACCAATACTATCGCTATCTGCTCCGACTCCATCAGTTTCATTGCTATAATAATGACCATATCATCACAACCACAACCATGACGGCCACGTCCATCACCGTCTCCACATTGATCTGGAATCCATCGCAGAGCTATCTTACGAAGCAAAAATCGTACATTATCTCACACACGCACAAACACGCATGCATACACGCATGAACTCAATTACATACACACGTATATGAAATATACGCATATGCATA